>NC_059297.1:24069189-24074189 GCF_017591435.1 Portunus trituberculatus
TTTTCTTTACATCTCAGTTGTTCGTGATATTGGTGTTAATTCAGCGTCACCATCAGTTTTAGGAAAGCATCGCAAGGACAAAGAGATCCGTTGTTGTTGTTGTTGTTGTCGTCTCATATCCACCTCATATCTCGTGTTCTCCGTCGGATGACACTAACACTGACATTAGGATTGTATGTGGATCATTTGGTAAAAGTAGGCATGATATTTTTCTTACCTATCTCTCAAATTCCATCTTTTTCTTCTTCTTCTTCTTCTTCTTCTTCTTCTTCTTCTTCTTCTTCTTCTTCTTCTTCTTCTTCTTCTTCTTCTTCTTCTTCTTCTTCTCCCGTGCTATCCTGTCTCTCCCACCTATAGAGTAGAGTAGTTACCCAATCAGCCTATAGTAAGGAGCTCGGGGTCTGTTGCCATTTGGACCTCCTTTGTATTTCTCCTCCTCACTTGGTATTCCTATTGTGAAATGTCTATATTAATATTTTCTTCATTATCAAACTTCGTACTAGGGAGTAAAAGATCTGTTGCTGTTTTCCTCCTCCTCCTCCTCCTCCTCCTCCTCCTCCTCCTCCTCCTCCTTCTCCTCCTCCTCCATTTTTTGCCCAGCTTATTAGTTTGTTGAGCTTCAGTGTGACCTCAATAAACTAATAAGCGGGGCACAAAAATGACAGATGAGCTTCAATATAGAATGTTGAAGGAAGATATGCATTGAATGATATTAAGTCAATGTCAAGCGCTGAAAAGAGAGAGGAAAAAAAAAAGTGCTCTTAATGTTGTGTCAAAAGATCTAGAGCCGTGTCACTGCTGCACAGAAACAGTAAAAACGACAAGCAAATTAGTAAGGTTCATTGGAAGAACCTTTAGATTTACATCTGTAAAGTTGTACTTGTCCTATATGACTCACTGGTACTACGTCCTCACTTAGAATACCGTGTGCAGTTATGATCACCGTATTACAAAAAAAAAAAGACACTGAAAAACTAGTAAGGATACAACATAGTCACTGAAATTATTCCAATATTGAGAAATAAGCCGTATGAGGAACCACTGGGAGAACTGAACCTATTTAGCTTAACAAGGCACAGGTAAGAGGAGATCTAATTAAAGTTTTCAAATAATTAAAAGCGTATAGGAACCTTAACGATAATAAATATTTTATCATTGATTATTCTCACCTTACAAAAAGTAATGGATTCAAGATAACACAAAAATATTTTAGATCGCTCGAGACCAAACATTTGTCTTTGATTGCGGAGTAAATATTTGGTGTAAACTTCTTTCAGAAATCGGACCCAGCAATTTCATTAATGCATTACAAAATAAGAAACACAAATATTTGAAAAATAATTTTCAACAAGCTTTGTTCTTGTCCGAGTAATTTCACGTCAGACTATCCCCGAATTTACTAAAAATTACTTTTGTTCTACAGACACCGATTTCATTAATTTGTGTTTATTTTCAAATAGGCGTATAGAGTTCACTCTAGGATGAATAGTAAAACTTCCTTCCATCCTTTCCTAAAGATTTCAGTGTCAATTTTTCCATATTGCTTGGTACTTTTCCAACTATTTCTATGCCAGTGCAAGCTGGAGGGAGTGGTGCGTGGGGAGGACCCTTCTGCTGTGCTGTCTTGTCTCTTTGTCCTGTAGTTACCCAGCAGCCTTGCAAGTACCAAAAGGTCTGTTGCTGTTTGGTTTTCCTTTGTACTGTATTCCTCCTCCTCCTCCTCCTCCTCCTCCTCCTCCTCCTCCTCCTCCTCCTCCTCCTCCTCCTCCTCCTCCTCACCTCTCAGATCTGATCCATACAACACAACCCTTTCTCGTTACAAATCTCTCTCTCTTTCTCTCTCTCCCTTCTCCTCACTAATTTCCTCCTTTGTAATCTTTTTTCCCTTCCTCCCTCCTTCGTTTCCTCCCTCCTTCCCAATTAGGAGCCTTCCGCGCACACCTTCCCGCGTCCACTTCGTAAACTAATCCCTTCATAATTACCGCATTTATTCTCGTCGCCTCTTCCTTTGTGGGCGAGGACAATGGCTGCCTTTGTCCACTCCCTTCCTCGCCAAGACACCTCCCTTATCAGACGTTTGTGTGTGTGTGTGTGTGTGTGTGTGTGTGTGTGTGTGTGTGTGTGTGTGTGTGTGTGTGTGTGTGTTCTTTGCGTTCACTCACTCACTCACTTGCTCACTTCCTTACTCACTTCTTTGCTTGCTTGTTCACTTTTACTCGTTTCCTCATTGACTCGCTTGTTTGTTGGCTGAGTCACTGATACACATGTTAACTCGTTTACTTACTCATTCAGTTATTTACTCTCACTTACTTGTTGGTTTACTCACTCACTCTCACTCACTCACTCATTAAATTACTCACTCATTCATTCACTCACTCACTCATTCAATCAATCAAATACACCTCGGCAATGTCTTTCTTTCTTTCTTTTCTCATTTATTTATTCTTTCTTTATCCGTTTAAATATTTCTTTGTTTGTTTACCTGTCTCATCTCTCGGTTTCTGCTGCACTTGTATTTAAATGATTTGCTATTATTGTTTTTATCATCATTATTATTATTGTCATTGTTTGTATCAAGTTTTAATATTCACTTTTCTTTTCTTTTTTTTTCTTTCTCCTTTCTCCTTTTCATTATCTTTTCAATTTGCTTTATGTGTGTTCTCATTCTGTATTCAATCTTACCTAACCTAACCTAACCTAACCTAACCAGTCGTAACATATTTTACCTTAAAGATTTGAAGTGAAGGGGAGGAAGGGAAAAAAATAGCAATGTCGAGGAAAATTTTTAGGTAAGTTGAGTGTTGTGGGGAAAAGTAGATGGTAGGGGAAAAGAGGAGAAGGATATGGGGAGGAGGAGGAGGAGAGGGAAATAAAGGGATGTAGTAGAATTCCAAGTTTCCATTCACCTCTCTCTCTCTCTCTCTCTCTCTCTCTCTCTCTCTCTCTCTCTCTCTCTCTCTCTCTCTCTCTCTCTCTCTCTCTCTCTCTCTCTCCTTTTGTTGCCATCTAAACGTAAATTTCACCTCACTTTCATCTTTCTTTTCTCTCAACAGGATCTGAAAGGTCTCTTTATGTTGTCCTCTTCTTCTTTTACCTCTTATTTTTTTCCTCCACTACTCTTACTTTCGTTTTCCTTTATTTATTTCCTATCTTTCTTGCTTTTTTTCTGCTTTATTTCTTTAATTTTTTCGCCACCACCGTTACTCGCTATCCTTTTCTTTTTTTTTCTTTTATGATTTTCTCTGCTCTTCTCTTTTGTTTTCTTCCATCACTGTTACTCTGGTTTTTTTTTTTTTATTTCTTCCCCCCTTCATCTTTTTTTCTGCTTTCTTAATTATTTTTCCTCCACTGTTACTCTTCCTTTCCTTTTTATTTTCATTTTTCCTGTTTTTCATTTTTTTTCTTTTTCTTTTTTGCGGGTGTTTGTCCCATTTGTAGAAGAAATCGTCTTATAAATAGAGGAAGATGAATGGGACAGACTGAACATATCTTTTCTTGTTTTTAGTGGCGAGTCAATAGGGAGCTTTAAAAAGGAGTAGATAAATGTGTGAGTTGGGTTAATTAATGTCGTATGTAGGGCACAAAATAATAACTACATAAAAACTATATTATGTAAAGAAAGGTCCTTTGAAGTTAAGAACCGCAATTACTAAAATCTATAGAATGTTATGCACTTTGCTTGACGTTTAAACCCTTCAGCAATGAGACGCATTTTTACTACCATGAGTTTTGGGTGTGATAGGACGATTTTATTTGCATTAGCAAGGGTCTATGGAGGTCAGAAGATTTATGGCCAGTCTTCACTATTTTAATCCCCACGTAAGTTTCTGAAGCTTTATAAAATCACTAAATAGTAAGTAGAATGAATATGGAAACGCGTCATATAGCACTGAAGGGATTAAACAGACAGGAGGAGAGGTTAATCTGCATTAGTTCCCTACATAAGTTTCGAATCACAGTTCCCAGAAGTCGTAGTTGCGAGTTACTTATTTTATTGATGGGAGGGGCTAAATTCAACGTCTTGGCGTGTGATTACCTCTTGTTTGGCTTTGGTGGTAAACTGTGCTAAGTTACAAAAGCATTACATAACTTTACTTTTTACCTATAAAGCTTTAAAGACATTGCAAAGGATACATCTGTTTGTTGGTTTATTTATTTTTCCCTCTTTATTTTTTCCTTCCTTTCTTCCTTCCTTCTTTCCTTCCTTCCTTGCTTTCTTTCCTTTCTTTCTTTCTTTCTTTCATCGTTTATTTCTTTCTTTCATTCATTCTTTCTTTTTCTTTCATCCTTTCTTTCTTTCTTTCTTTTTTCCTACCTTCCTTCCTTTTTTTTTTTCCTTTCTGTGTGTTTATCTTTCTTTTCTTTCTCTCTTTCATTCCTCCCTGACTGAAGAACATACGAATGAACGAATATAAAGAAATCTGCAAGAAGCCAGCTGCCCTACACGTGACATCCCCTTTTCTGAAATATGTTTTTTTATTTATTTTTTTTATTTATTTATTTTTTTACGCAAGGAGAGTTACAGGCCAAAGGAAACAAAAAAAAAGGGGGGGGGGAATCCTATTGAGGTGTCAGACACAAAAAAGATGTCAAGAGAATCATGGAAAATTGAAGGATAATTGGTTTGAGACCTTCTCGAAAGGGTTCAGATCATAGGAGGTGGAAATACAGAAGTAGGCAGGGAGTTCCAGAGATTACCAGAGAAAGGGACAAATCATTCAAATGCAGATTAACTTTAATCACCATGATGTTGACTAAAGGGATAGAAAAGCTAATGTTAGTGATGAACATTGAAGTCTAAAAATCTTTGCAATTGGGAAGAAGTTCAAAATTAATTGTGCTCCGCTATGGAACTTAAGGAATGATAAAAAATAAATAAAAAAAACCCTTATAGTGATAGAAATTAGGTGACATATACAACACAGACAGATTAGCTTGAGAGTCACTTTCCAATCGTAGCCACTCACTAACACTCCCAATCCTTAAACTCATCATCTTCT
>NC_059297.1:24089189-24096689 GCF_017591435.1 Portunus trituberculatus
CTCTCTCTCTCTCTCTCTCTCTCTCTCTCTCTCTCTCTCTCTCACTTCAGCCGAACCTCAGTCTCCTCCTCCTCCTCCTCCTCCTCCTCCTCCTCCTCCTCCTCCTCCTCCTCCTCCTCCTCTTCCTGGTGCTCAATTACTTCTAAAATGGGACTTTGGGGGCTGGTTAATGCGTGTGTGTGTGTGTGTGTGTGTGTGTGTGTGTGTGTGTGTGTGTGTGTGTGTGAATGGTTATTTTGCAGTCGTAATAACATCGTAACTTAATTTGTTGATGGTGGTGGTGCTAGTTGTAGTCGTAGTAGTAGTAGTAGTAGTAGTAGTAGTTGTAGTAGTAGTAGTAGTAGTGGGATTTGTTATTGTTGTTGTTTTTTATGGTGGTGGTGGTGGTGGTGGTGGTGGTGGTGTGATGTGCAGTATTTTGATAATGATAGGTTATTGTCGTGGTGGTGGTGGTGGTGGTGGTGTTGATGATGATGATGATGATGCCGGTGATGGCGGTAATGGTGGCAGTGGTGGTGGTGGTGGTGGTGGTGGTGGTGGTGGTGGTAATGGTTGTAGTGATAAAGGGAAGTTGTTATCATGACCATTAGTAACAACTATAGCGAAGCATCTCTCTCTCTCTCTCTCTCTCTCTCTCTCTCTCTCTCTCTCTCTCTCTCTCTCTCTCTCTCTCTCTCTCTCTCTCTCTCTCTCTCTCTCTCTCATATACCCAATGTGATCTTAACTTCCTCTTCCTCCTCCTCCTCCTCCTCCCTCCTCCTCCTCCTCCTCCTCTTCCTCCTCCTCCTCCTCCTCGTCCTCCTCCCCCTCCTCCTCCATTATTTTTCACCATAATTTTGACAAAGGTAAAGTGAACGAAAGTAAAGAAAAAGTGCCAGACTATCGGCGTGCAAACTACACAAGACTCCGTATGCAGCTTGCATCCATTGACTGGAATATATTGCTGGAAACACCAGATGTAGATAAGACATGGGAGGAGTTTGCTGAAAAGATAAATGATACAGCTAAGATGTGTATACCACTAAGAAACAGAAAGAAAATACTAAACACCAAACCGAAATGGTGGAATAATGAAATTAGAAGCTGTCTTCTAGCAAAGAAAGAAGCATACAACAAATACAAATTAACACAACATAATAATGATAAATTAGAGCATGACAGATTGCGTAGACAAGCAAAAAAGTTGATAAAAAGCAGCAAAAAATCTGTAGAAGCTCAGATCGCAAACTCATGTAAAAGGAATTTCACAGTTATGTAAAATCCAAAAGAGTGTTAGCCTCAACAATTGGTCCACTGATAACAGAAAACGGAAACCAAATAGATAACGAAGTTGAAATGGCAAACGTCCTAAATAGATTCTTCTCAACAGTCTTCACGACTGAAGATGTCCAGAACAGCCTGCCCATGCCAGAGCCTCAGGCACAAGGCAGAACACTGCCTGACTTCATGGTTACAGAAAATGAAATCCTCACAGTCATGAACAGCATGAACGTAAACAAAACGCCTGGACCAGACAAGATATCACCCAGGCTTCTCAAAGAAGCGAAAAATGAGCTCGTGAAACCACTCACGATTATATTCAATAAAACTTTACAAGCAGGAAAGTCCCCAGGAGTGGAAGCTAGCAAATGTCACGCCCATTTTCAAGAAAGGAAATAAATCACTCCCAGCTAATTACAGACCAATCAGCCTTACTTCAGTAGTGTGCAAGCTGATGGAAACGATAATCAGAGATAAGATTGTCAAATTTTTAGAAGAAAATAAGATCATGAAAGATTCACAACATGGTTTCAGAAACAAGAGATCCTGCTTAACAAACCTACTAGACTTCTTTTATGAAGTTTTTAACTCGTATGACGAGACAAAAGCAGTGGATGTTATTTATCTTGATTTCCAGAAAGCTTTCGACACTGTCCCTCACAAGAGGCTAATCAGCAAAGTAAAAGCTCACGGCATAGCTGGAAATACCCTGAAATGGCTGGAAGACTGGCTCTCTGACAGAAAGCAACGTGTTGTTATAAATGGAAAAGAATCAGAGTGGCACAATGTGAAAAGTGGTGTTCCTCAAGGCTCTGTATTAGGACCAGTTCTTTTCATTGTTTATATTAATGATATTGATGAAGGAATCACTTGTAAAATAAGCAAATTCGCGGACGACACCAAAATAATGAGCAAAGTTACATCAACGTCACAATGGCAAGAACTACAGTGTGACTTAAATAAACTGACACGCTGGGCAGAAAAATGGCAAATGAAATTCAATATAGAAAAGTGTAAAGTCCTACACATTGGAAGTAACAATGTACAAGCAAAATACGTAATGAGTAATGTACCTCTGGCAAGTGCTGAGAATGAAAAAGATCTTGGTGTTGTGGTGTCTAAAGATCTCAAGCCGAGCAAACACTGCACAGAAGCAGTAAAGAATGCAAATAAATTAGTTGGGTTCATTGGAAGAACCTTTGAATTTAAATCAGAAAAATCCTTACTTTATATAACTCATTGGTGCGTCCTCAGCTTGAATACTGTGTGCAGTTCTGGTCACCATATTACAGAAAAGACATTGAAAAACTGGAAAAGATCCAGCGTAGAGTGACCAAAATGATTCCAAGATTGAGAAACAAGCTGTATGAGGAACGACTGGAAGCATTAAATTTATTCAGCTTAACAAAGCGCAGGATAAGAGGAGACCTAATCGAAGTTTTCAAAATTTTTCAGGGATATAACAACCTTGATGTAAATAAATATTTTATCATTGATCATTCCACCATAACAAGGAATAATGGATTTAAAATTACACCAAAACGCTTCAAAACCCACGAGGCAAAGCACTTTTCTTTAATAGAATTGTTAACATTTGGAATAAGCTTCCTTCAGAAATTGTAAACAGTACTTCTATTGCATCATTCAAAATTAATATTGATAGATATTTGAAAGATAACCCCAAACAAGTTCTCTTTTTGTCCGAATAATTAAATATGATATTATTATTATTATTATTATTTTAGTTTTATTTATTTATTTTTTGATAGACAAATAGAGTTTACCGTAGGGTGAATAATAGAATCTTTCATCCTCTCCTGTTAAAATTCCATTCTATGTCAGTTTTTCCATCTGCATGGTACTTTTCCAAACTATTTTCCATGCCAGAAAAGGAGGAGGGAGTGGTGGGTGGGGAAGAGCCTTCTCTTGTACTGTCCTGTCTCTCTTTTCTGTAAATAGTTAGAAGTAGTTTACCAAGCAGCCCAGAAAGGACCAAGAGGTCTGCTGCTGTCTAGCATTCTTTTGTATTCCTTTGTATTCCTCCTCCTCCTCCTCCTCCTCCTCCTCCTCCTCCTCCTCCTCCTCCTCTCTCTTCCTCCTCCTCGTCCTCATCCTCCTCTGTGAAGTTGATCTGGTTATTTTAAATGATTTTTTTCTCATCTTAAGAGGGTATTATGATTCTCTCTCTCTCTCTCTCTCTCTCTCTCTCTCTCTCTCTCTCTCTCTCTCTCTCTCTCTCTCTCTCTCTCTCTCTCTCTCTCTCTCGTTCAATTTTCTTTTTTTTCCTTTTCTTTGTTTCATTTCCCTTTGCCTCCGAGTTTGACTATTTATTTATCTATCAATCTATTTCATTCCACGTTTATCTACCTACTTTTCAGTTTGTCTACTTACCGTTCCGTGTTTGTGTATCTGTTTATCTATCTCTCTATCTATCTATCTATCTATCTCTCCATCTATCTATCTATTTGTTTCTCTGTGTGTGTGTGTGTGTGTGTGTGTGTGTGTGTGTGTGTGTGTGTGTGTGTGTGTGTGTGTGTGTGTGTGTGTGTGTGTGTGTGTGTGTGTGTGTGTGTGTGTGTGTGTGTGTGTGTGTGTGTGTCTGTCTGTCTACCTGTCTGTTACCTTGTCGATTATCCTTGAATTAGTCCAATCAATCGTCACGCCTTTACCTACCGTCTCTCTCTCTCTCTCTCTCTCTCTCTCTCTCTCTCTCTCTCTCTCTCTCTCTCTCTCTCTCTCTCTCTCTCTCTCTCTCTCTCTCTCTCTCTCACACACAATCCTGTCCGCTCCAGAAACTCCTCTCGTAAACACATTATTCTCTCTCTCTCTCTCTCTCTCTCTCTCTCTCTCTCTCTCTCTCTCTCTCTCTCTCTCTCTCTCTCTCTCTCTCTACTACTACTACTACTACTACTATCATCACCACCACCACCGTCACCACCACCACCACCACCACCACCACCATCATCATCATCATCATCATCATCATCTCGTAATGTCATTGGAGGAAAGGAAATGATGACGTCACAAGCGTTTTCACCAATCACCTCATAATATTAGAGTAAAGGAGGAGGAGGAGGAGGAGTAAGGAGGAGTAAGGAGGAGGGGGAGGAGGGAGGGAGAGGAAGACCAAAGGGAAGAGAAGCCGACAGGGTTAGGAGGTAATGGACTGAAGAGAGAGAGAGAGAGAGAGAGAGAGAGAGAGAGAGAGAGAGAGAGAGAGAGAGAGAGAGAGAGAGAGAGACTACGCCAAAACATCAACACAGATTTCTCAACCCAGTGACCTAAACGTTCTCTCCTCCTCCTCCTCCTCCTCCTCCTCCTCCTCCTCCTCCTCCTCCTCCTTCCTCCTCCTCCTCCTCCTCCTCCTCCTCCTCCTCCTCCTCCTCCTCCCAGAGTCAAGGTCAGGTAGGTGATGACGGAAGCTCATTCATCTCTTCCTCAATGGGTGAGATGAAGGGGAGGAGGAGGAGGAGGAGGAGGAGGAGGAGATGTAGAAGATATAGAAAAGAGAGAGAATCTGAAGTGGAGAAGGAAGAGGAAACGAAGTAATTAGAGGAGGAGGAAGAAAGAAGAAGGAGGAAGAGGAGGAGGAGGAGGAGGAGTGTTAGAGATTATATACAAAAGGAAGTGGATGTGTAGTGGAAAAAGAAAACGAGAGGAGGAAAAAGAATAAGAAGAGGAAGAGGAGGAAAGAGAATAGCAGGAAAGGAGAACGGAAAGAGTGTAGAAGGAAGAGAAGGAAATTACGATGAGATTTAGAACCAGAAAGGAATTGAAAACAAAGGAGGAAAACAAAAAGACTAAAATAAGAATCAAGAAAATAAAATGTAGGAAGAGAGAGACAAAGAGAAACAAAGCAACAAAAGAGACGAGCCTACTTAACCCTTTCAGTGCTGGGACACATTTTCACCTTGAGACTTGTGAACGATTGTACCATTTTATTGACATTAGGAAGGGTCTATGGAGATCAGACGATTAATGGCCACAGTCTTCACTCTCTTAATCCTCCACACGAGTTTCTGAAGCTGTATAAAATCACCAAATAGTAAACAGAATGAATATGGAGACGCGTCATGGTACTGAAGGAGTTGAAGGACAAAGAGACAAAACAAAGGAAGAGATTAAGAAAGGATTGCAAAGCGCTTACAAAGACTTTCCTTCACCTTTACTGCATTACTCCACGCTGTAAACTACCGGCGCTGGGGAAAGCACAGTAACAAAGTAGAAGCTTCCTCCCCATCTACCAGCCCCATCCTCCCACGATCAACTTAAGCGTTAATAGAGAAAGGATAACACAGCAGAAGGCTCCTCCCCACCTACCTATGCATTTCTAGAACCGTCTCTCTGTCTGTTTGTTTATCTGTCTATGTCAATTTATTTCCTATATTGTCTGATTCTCTCTGTCTTTCCGTCTGTCTGTCTGTCTGTCTGTCCTCTTAGTCTGTTTGGGAGGTATAAATCTTGGAGATATGGTAATGGAGGACGAAGAGGAGGAGGAGGAGGAGGAGGAGGAGGAGGAGGAGGAGGAGGAGGAGGAGGAAGAAGAAGAAGAAGAAGAAGAAGAAGAAGAAGAAGAAGAAGAAGAAGAACGTAAAGACAGCGTAAGGGAGGAAAGAAGATGAAAAGGCGTTGCAGAGAGAGAGAGAGAGAGAGAGATTAAAATAACCGGAAAATAAAGAAAACAATGTCCGATATCAACTCCAACTCTCTCTCTCTCTCTCTCTCTCTCTCTCTCTCTCTCTCTCTCTCTCTCTCTCTCTCTCTCTGTGATTTTTGTTACTTCTCTCTTCCATTCCTTTCTTACAGATCTTATTTTCCTATTTTCTTTTTTCCCTTCCATCTTTCCTTCCTTTATTATTCTCTCTCCTTCTTTTCCTCTCCATTAATTTCTCATGCACGATTTTTCTTTCTATCTTTCCTCCTCCATGTTTATTTTCCTCCTTCCTTCCTTCCTTCCTTTCTTCCTTCCCTTTCCTTTTCCTGCCTTCCTTTCTTTCTTTCTTCCTTTCTCTTTTTTCTTTCTTTCTTTCTTTCTTTCTTTCTTTCTTTCTTCCTGTCTTATATATTTATTTTATCTTATTTTCCCCTCCTTTCCTTTCTTTCTTTCTTCCTTTCTTTTTTTTCTTCTTTTTTATCTGCTGTGTTGTATCTTTTACTTTCTTTTTTTCTTTTTTTTCCCTTCCTTTATCTCAAATAATTTTCTCTTGTTTTCGCTTTTCTCAATTTCTCCTCCTCCTCCTCCTCCTCCGGGCTGTGTTTGGAGAGGGCCTTGTCACCATTGATCATCATCGGGAACTAAGTACCAGGGATCAATGTTGCAAGGGGTTATCAGCGTACGGAGTCCCTACAGGGAAAGTATGCTATCTCAGTGGATTGAACGGAGCTGGGGCCTGATTGACTGCTGCCTCCCTAGAAAGCGCCAGGCAAGGCTGCCGCACCACCCATTCGACATGCACACACCACATGACATTCACCAAGCGTTAACACTTTCCCCCACAAACACAAGTAGTCAGACGTAGATTACACATTTCCTTTTCACTCTCTACTAAAATTCCATGTGATTTTTAATATCACATGGTTTCCTTTTTCCTGCCAGCCTCGGCTGGAGGGAGGAGACAGGTGGGAGGAGCCTTCTGCTTTGCTGTCCTGTCTCTACCACTGGTAGTTAGTAGATAGTTTTCACAAACAGCCTAGTAAGGACCTAAGGGTCTGTTGCTGTTTGTCTTCCTTTATTTCCTTTATATTCCTCCTCCTCCTCCTCCTCCTCCTCCTCCTCCTCCTCCTCCTCCTCCTCCTCCTCCTCCTCCTCCTCCTCCTCCTCCTCCTCCTCCTCCTCCTCCTCCTCCTCCTCCTCCTCCCCCTAAGCTACGTAAAGTTTATCCCAAAACACCTCTCTCTCTCTCTCTCTCTCTCTCTCTCTCTCTCTCTCTCTCTCTCTCTCTCTCTCCCCTGAACGAGGTGGTTAGAGGTCGTTGGGGCCGAGATATCACCACCGAGGCTACTTAAGGACGGGGGGAAGGCTGGGAAGGGGGCGTGATGAGATGAGGAGGAAGAGGAGGGGAGGTGTGAGACTGGGGAAGAGGAAGAGGGAGGGCTATGGAGGGGAAGAGAATTAAGAGGGGGGATGTGGGTCGTTGTGGTGTGAGAAGGAGGAGGAGGAGGAGAAGGAGGAGGAGGAAGACGAGGACAATTTGGTGGAGAAGTAAGAGGAGGAGGAGGAGGAGGAGGAGAAGGAGGAGA
>NC_059297.1:24109189-24116689 GCF_017591435.1 Portunus trituberculatus
TTGCAGGGGATGAAATGTATCAAAGACAAAAAGAAAAATTTTGGTTTTGTTAAAGGAAATAGATTGAGAGAGAGAGAGAGAGAGAGAGAGAGAGAGAGAGAGAGAGAGAGAGAGAGAGAGAGAGAGAGATGAATAAAATAGTGTACCATTTAAGTTTCTGAAGTGACTGAATTTTATTTTTTTCAGACGGAGAAAAAATGAAAAGAGAAGAGGATAAAAAAATAAAAAAAAAGGTAAAAAGATGACAGAATATCTATATAGATATGAAATAGATTTAGAGATCAGCTAAAAAATCGGTAGTAAAAGAAAGTTTTATAAATATTAGTAAAAGATGAACAGATTTGTACAGCTGCGTGCACCGTTCTCTCCCTGAGCATGGCTAGGGCTACTGCTGGGCTGCCTGATATGTGGAGCACCAGCGACTAGCGGTTCTCAATCTCCGGGTCGAGAAATAAGGTTTGATGGGTCGCAGGGATATAAAAAAGAAAAAAATCATATGCTTTCAGTGTGTCATGCCGCGTTTTTAAACCCTTCAGTACCAGGACACGTTTTCATATTTATTCTGGTTACTATTTGCTGATTTTATACAGCTTCAGAAACTTATGTTGGGTTTAAATTATGTAGTGAAAACTGTGTCCATTAGCCTTCTGACCTCCATGGACCCTTCCTGATGAAAATGAAATCGTCTAATCAAACCAAAAAATTCATGTTAAAAATGCGCGCCAGTACTGAAGGGAATCAAGAGGAAACAAGAAGGCCTCACCCGGCTCCCCTCCCCTCCTCTCCTCTCCCACCCCTTCCCTTCCCTTCCCTTCCTTCCCTCCCCTCCTCCCTTCCTTCCCTTTCCTTCCCTTCCTTTCCCTTTCCCATCCCCTTCCCCTTCCTTCCCTCCTCCCTCCCTCCCCTACTCCAAATTAATCGTGAAAATACTATGAACTGCATTTGATTCTTTATTTACTCGCTTCCTAGATTAAAAATATCCCCTGATTTTCCTAAAGATTATTATTGATAAGACTAGAATTTATTCACTGTTAATCTCCTTCCAAAATAAAGTTTACATTTTCTCTAGTATGAGTCGCGCAGTGTCGAAATGTTACAAAAAGAGTTGCTCACATAAAAAAAAAAAAAAATAAATAAAATAAAAGTTTGAGAACCACTGCGCATAGGTCACCGTACCCTACCTACTGCATGTGGACTCGTACCCTGCACCTCAGATTTGTAGCAAGTTAGCAACACGTGTGAGGTAATAAGTATATGCACGAGTGGTGGATGACCGGAATGAGCACCGTAATCATGCTGTTGTTGGCGCCAAATTATTTAGGAGCTTGAGAAGATTAGATCAGTTTTATGTGTGAAGATGATTGGTGGAAATGGGCAGGTGGGTTTGGTGACTGTGTGTTTGATGGAGGGGCTGGTTGGCACGTGGAGTGTTTATAATGTTGGTGGTTTCTTGTAGCTTTCCTTCTTCTTCTTCTTCTTCTTCTTTCCTGTTGTTGTTGTTGTTGTTGTTGTTGTTGTTGTTCTTTTTTTTCTTCTTAATTTTCCTTTTTTCACCTTTTTTCCATTTCTTTTTCTTCTTCTTCTTCTTCTTCTTCTTCTTTCTTTTTTCTGTCTTTTTTCTTTTCCTTTTTCGTTTTCCTTTTTTTTCTTTTTCGTATTTTTGTTGTTGTTGTTTCTTCTCTTATTCTCCTTGTCCTTCACCACCCCCACCACTACCACCACCACCGCCATCATCATCATCATCATCATCATCATCATCATCATCATCATCATCATCATCTTCTTCTTCTTCTTCTTCTTCTTTTTCTTCTTCTTCTTCTTCTTCTTCTTCTTCTTCTTCTTCTTCTTCTTCTTCTTCTTCTTCTTCTTCTTCTTCTTCTTCTTCTTCTTCTTCTTCTTCTTCTTCTTCTTCTTCTTCTCCTCCTCCTCCTCCTCCTCCTCCTCCTCCTCCTCCTCCTCCTCCTCCTCCTCCTCCTCCTGTTCACTAGAGGCGACGACGTTTGTACTAATGGACAGGGCAGCACGGAGCCTGGAGTGTGTCAGTAGTTTAAAGACCAAGGAAAGTGTGGGTAATATTCCTTGTTGTGGGGCTCTGACTGACCAGGAGGAGTAACGGAAAGGGGAAAGGGTGTCCAGGGGAGTATATTTTAGCAGTGCATTGGCGCTGTTCTGTATAATGAGAAAACTTAACGTAACGGTATAACTAAATATAATCAAAATCTAAAGTAACCTAATTTAATCAAACGTAACTTCATGTAACCTATCCGAAGCCTATCCTAACCTAACCTAACCAAACTCTATCCTAACCTAATGTAATCTAACTGAACCCTATCCTAACCTCACCTAATGTAAAGCTAACCAAACCCTCTCATAATCTAAGCTAACAATTTTCCACAGACAACTTTTCGAATCTCTAATAATAATAATAATAATAATAATAATAATAATAATAATAATAATAATAATAATAATAATAATAATAATAATAATGGTGGCGCTTGTCAATACCCAGTTTAACAAAGCTCCGTGGTTGGTGGTGGTGATGATGGCGATGGTGATGGTGATGGTGATGACCTCGAAATTCGTAGTCTGTACATTTAAACATTTGAACATTTATCTAATGCCACACACACACAAAAGAGTTCACATTAGTTGGTACAATGAACTTATAGTACATCTAAATACACTGGATGTCGCTAAACTCATCTCGTCATTATGCATGGATCGATATGCCATTTGCTGCTTACCGTCCTTTATTGATAGCTGACAAATGGCCACTTGTTGTTTTGCCAGTTGAGTGTTGTTAATACGTGTAGTTGAGAGATGGATCGATATAACAGTTGATGCGTACCGTCCTTAATTAATAACTGAGGGGTGTCCAAGAGTTGTTTTGCCAGTTGAGTGTTGTTAGTAGTTGAGAAATGGATCTATGTGGGAATTGCTGTTTACCTTCCTTCAATAGCTGAGAAATATCCAAGAGTTTTTTTTTTTTTCAGTAGTAGTTCAAAATTCCACTTCAAAATATGCCAGTTCCTGTTTACTCTCCTTAACAGCTGAGAAAATTATCCACGAGTTTTTTTTTTTTTTTTTTTTTTTTTTTATTTTACAGTTGAGTGTTGTTAGTGGTATTTAAGAAATCCGTAATGAGATGGCAGTGCAGCCAGTCATAGTAGTAGTAGTAGTTGAGTCGTGCAGATAGATTAGGGTGTGGGGAATGGGGATGTGGCTATATTACATGTAGTCTCTCAGAAATCCTCCTCTGAAAGGCAGCTCAGTCACCGAAAATAGTAAGAAACTTTGCCGATAGAAGACTTTTATCCATTCCAGGAACTTTAGCTACGGGAACTATTGGGAAGAAAAAATCGAAACACGACACAAGGAATCCATAGAAAAAAAAAGAAAGAAAGAAAGTAAAAGAAAAATAGCGAACCCATTATTTTAACAGCACAAAATCATAAAGTTTAATTCTTCGCGGTTAGTTTTCTAGATCTCTTAAAGCAGACGAGAGCAGTTGTCACCCCTCAATCCCTTCAGTACCATGACGCGTTCCCATATTCATTCTGGTTACTGTTTGGGGATTCTATACAGCTTCAGAAACCTATGTAGGAATTAAAATAGTGAAGACTGTGGCCATTAATCTTCTCCCTCCATATACCCTTCCTAGTGTGAATAAAATAGTCTAATCATACCCCAAAGCACAAGGTAGAAATGTGTCCCTGTACTGAATGGCCTAATTAGTAAGCTCGTAAGGTTAACAACACCGTAAAGTGGCGTGTAATGAGTGCTGACCATGCTGACAACTTAACACAGAGGACATACCACTACTCAGTTAGACTCACCGCGTGTTTGGGAATCACTAGTGAGGAAGAGGAGATGGATTGTGAATCTTTTTAACAGTCAATTGTAAAAGTGGATGATGAGGCAAAATTTTAAGACTTCCCCTGCTCTCTCTCACACACACACACACACACACACACACACACACACACACACACACACACACACACACACACACACACACACAGTCATAATGAAAAATGAACTTTTTTTTCTTGTTTGTTGCAAAATTCTTTCTTTCTTCTTCTTCTTCTTCTTCTTCTTCTTCTTCTTCTTCTTCTTCTTCTTCTTCTTCTTCTTCTTCTTCTTCTTCTTCTTCTTCTTCTCTTACTTCTCCTCGTAATTTTACTTTTTTTTCCTTTCCTTTCCTATCCTTTCTTTTTTGGTCGACCATTACGGTTACAGCTTAACTTATCCCCCTCGTGTGTCCTTCATTCATTCATTCATTGGTTCATTCATTCATTCATTCATTCATTCTTTACTTCATTCCTTCCTTCGTAGGGCCGTTTCTAGCTTTGTGGGGGCCTAGGCAAGATGCTGTTTGGGGGGGGCCTAGATTTCAATTTTTCGTCGGAGCCCCTGGGTGACTTCGGAAATTTTTATTTTCCAAACTACCCAGAGGGCCCCCTGGTGGCTTGGGGCCCCTAGGAAATCGCCTTGTCCGCCTTATAGCTAGAAACGGCCCTGTTCCTTCGTTCGTGTTTGCCTGTCTGCTTAATCCTTTTCCTCCCTCCCTCCCTCCCTCCCTCCCTCCTTCCCTCCCTCATTCCTTCCCTTCTTTGCATGTCACGATTCACACACACACACACACACACACACACACACACACACACACACACACACACACACACACACACACACACACACACACACACACACACACACACACACACACACACACACACACACACACACACACACACACGAGAGTTATCATGCTTCGTCTCATTTACTCATTTATTATTTACGTTTATTGTTATTCTGTGCATTATTGTTCTTGCAGCTACACGTTACTGCCCGGAAGTCACGTGTTTAATTCAGGTATTATTAGTGGTGGTGGTAGTGGTGGTAGTAATAATGTAATGTAGAATATAGTAGGAGTGGTAATGGTAGTGGTGTATGTGGTGGTGGTGGTGGTGGTGTTGCTTGTGGTTGTAGTAATGTTTGTTATAGTAATGGCAGTAGAAGTGGAAGCTGATTTTATTGTAGTTGTTTGTTGCAATGATAGTGGTAATACAGAAGGTAGTGGTGATGGTAGTAGTAGTAGTAGTAGTAGTAGTAGATGTTGTTGTTGTTGTTGTTGTTGTTGTTGTTGTTGTTGATGATGATGATGTTTTTCGTTAATTTTTTTATAACCATCATTTTCCATAAAGTAGTAGTAGTAGTAGTAATATCAGCACCACTCGTCTCCAGAGATTAATGACGTTGGGCAAATCATCATCATCATCACCATCATCATCATCATCATCATCATCATCATCATCATCATCATCATCATCATCATCATCATCATCATCATCATCTTTATCACCATCATCATCATCCACTCGCCAGTATTTATTTCCTCTCTTATTTGCATTTATTAATTCTCTCTCTCTCTCTCTCTCTCTCTCTCTCTCTCTCTCTCTCTCTCTCTCTCTCTCTCTCTCTCTCTCTCTCTCTCTCTCTCTCTCTCTCTCTCTCTCTCTCTCTCTCTCTCTCTCTCTCTCTCTCTCTCTCTCTCTCTCTCTCTCTCTCTCTCTCTCTCTCTCTCTCTCTCTCTCTCTCTCTCTCTCTCTCTCTCTCTCTCTCTCTCTCTCTCTCTCTCTCTCTCTCTCTCTCTCTCTCTCTCTCTCTCTCTCTCTCTCTCTCTCTCTCTCTCTCTCTCTCTCTCTCTCTCTCTCTCTCTCTCTCTCTCTCTCTCTCTCTCTCTCTCTTTTTTTTTTTTTTTTATTTAAACATAATTTATACAGAAGAACATGTACCCAAAGGCGCACTGTCGTGTGCTACCTATTCTAAGGGTACTACAATCTATTTCTCTACAATATTTACAAGACTTAAAAATAGATAATATACAAGATGGAGCACTGTTCTTTTCACTTCACTAGCACTATTCACGCACTGCACTACACTGAGTGTCACGTCACAAAGAGTGTCAGAGGAGTTGGCAGTGTCTGTCTCCACTTATGTGCCATCAGTTTGACACTGTGTGTGTTCATCTCCTGGACGTGAGGCACCGCGGCCGTGAACAAGTTCCACATCCTGGAGACGCGTCCTGCGAAGGTGCGTTGATGCTGACACCCGTGGGATCGCGGCACCTCTACGGCGTCACCACCATTGAGCACCGTTCTCGTGCTCCGTGCGGTGACTCTCAGAGGATGACGCAGCCCTGCCAGATGTGGCACTCTTTGCACCTGTGCCTTATGGAACACTACGATCGCCGCCACATCTCTGCGGTGTTCCAGTGAATCAAGGGACGCTCAGGCTCTGGGTGAGGTGGTATTGCAGCATCTACTAGCCGTATGGCGCGGCGTTGGATGCTGTCCAGTCTCCTTCTGTGTGTGGCGGCACAGGACATCCAGGAGAGAGCTGCGTACTCAAGGTGGGGCCGCACCTGTGCCTTGTACAGCAGCAGTCTCCCCTTCCTGTCGAGGAAACTGGCGATCCTTCTGAGAGCGGAGATCCTGTGAGAGGCTTTCTTGGCAATGGATTTGACATGGCTGTCAAACCTCAGCCCTCGATCCACCTCCACTCCAAGTATCTTGACGTCATCTTGGGTGGGAGAGCAGCAGCGCCAAAGACAACTTTCCTGCCATTGCTGCCATGGCGGCTGGGGACCGAGAGACAACCATTGCCTGTGTCTTCTCCGGCGCGAATGTCACTTGCCAGCGAGCACCCCACTCCTCTATCACTCGTAGCTGCTGATTGATGGCCTCAGCAGCCCGCCCACTGTCCTGGCGTGGATAGGTATAGGAGAGGGTGCAGTCATCAGCATAGGCCTTGACTCCTGGCAGTAGCTGGAGAAGATCATCCACGTAGATATTCCACAGGAGTGGGCCAAGAATTGAACCCTGTGGCACTGATGCCTCCACAGGCAGGGACTCAGATGTTTGCCCGTTGACAACCACCTTGAGGCTTCTGTCCTGCAGGTAATTTCCCAGGAGTCGTAGCAAGCCACCCTGGATGCCTTTAGCACGAAGCTTTTCCAGTAATCCGTTGTGCCATACTTTATCAAAAGCTCCAGCTATGTCCAAAGCAACCACTATAGTGTCCTTGCCGTCGTCGAGGGCGTCCTGCCACTGCCTGGTGAGAAGCATCATTAGGTCGGAGGTTGACCTTCCAGGTCTGAACCCAAACTGTTGGTCTGAGAGGAGGGCATTGTCCTTGAGATGGCTACACACCACCTCTGCCACGACCCTCTCAAACACTTTACCCACCACTGACAACAGGGATATGGGTCTGTAGTTTTTTGGGTCCGTCCTGGAGCTTTTTGTGTGCAGGAACTACTCGAGCCTCCTTCCACACTGAAGGCCAGACGTTTTCCCGTACACAAGTTGTGAACTTGGGTGAGAGGGGCAGCCAGTTCCTGGGAGCATCGCTTCAGCAGGTGCGGGCTGATGTCATCAGGGCCGGTAGCTTTCTGTGTGTCCAGCCCCGCAATAATCGCTTCACCTGCTGATGCGT
>NC_059297.1:24121689-24126689 GCF_017591435.1 Portunus trituberculatus
TTGCTGGTTTTTACTTTTTTATTCTCTCCGTAAGATAATTATTTCTGGTATTATTTGTATTTCTATTATTTTTGTTGTTATTATTATTATTTTTTCATCATCGTCATCATCATCATCATCATCATCACTATCACCACCACCATCACCACCACCACCACCACCACCACCACCACCACCACCACCACCACCACCACCACTGTCCTCATCACCATAAATCTTCAATCTCTTCATTTCCATCTCCTCCCGAGTGTGTGTGTGTGTGTGTGTGTGTGTGTGTGTGTGTGTGTGTGTGTTTCTCATCTAGTCACGCCCATTATTCATATCACACCCCAATCTCCCCCCCTTCCTTCCATCTTACCCCTCACCTCTCCAACCCCGTGCCACCCCCGACCTTCCTCTCCCCTCAGCCTTGCCTCTCATGCACCCCCTTCCCTAACCTGTCCCTACCTTTCCAACCTACTCAAGCTTTCCACCGCACCCTCCCCCTATCCCCTGTCCCCCAACCATCTCCAGCTCTACCCCCTCCCAAGGTCGGCCACCATTAGCATAGGGAGATAAATGAGGTAATCTAACCACTAATTAAGATGTGGTCATTAAGAGGCGATTAATTGGTGCCTGATGCATGGCCCTGCTTAATGATCCTCCTCCTCCTCCTCCTCCTCCTCCTCCTCCTCCTCCTCCTCGTAGTAATCTTTTCTTCTTTTACTTTTTTTTTCCTTCATAAGTTTGTTTCATTCTTCATCATCGCCATTATCATATTTTTTCATTTTTTTCTTTTCTGCTTCTTCATTATTTTTTTTTTCTTTCGTACGTTCTTTTCTCTTCCTCATCTTCTTCCTCCTCCATTTCCTCCTCCTCCTCCACCTTCTCCTCCTCCTCCTCCTCCTCTCCTCCTCCTCCTCCTCCTCCTCCTCCTCCTCCTCCTCCTCCTCTTCCATCCTCTGTAACCTATACGTAGTGGTATTTTGAAATTATATTTTCCAAAACAGCCTTGCAAGCGTCTAAAGGTCTGTTGCTGTTTGCTTCTTTGTAACCCCTCTGTAACCTTCCTGCGTTTTCTTAATCTTTTTCTTTCTTTTTTTTTTTTTCTTCCTCTTCTTATTCTTCTTCATCACCATCATTTTCTTCTTCTTCTTCTTCTTGTGCGTCATTTATTGTTCCTCTTCCTCTCCTTCCGCCTCTCTCTTTCTCTCTCTCTCTCTCTCTCTCTCTCTCTCTCTCTCTCTCTCTCTCTCCCTCTCTCTCTCTCTCTCTCTCTCCTTTTGTGTCTCCTTTCCTTTCATTCATTCTTTTTAGCCTTAAATAACCCTGTTCTTTATCCTCTTCTCTTCCTCTCTTTCTCTCATCCTCCCCTCTTCTTGTTCTTTATCTTCTTTCTCATCCTACCTGTTATCCTTTTCCTTTAGTTATTGTTCTATTTTCTCCTCCTCCTCCTCCTCCTCCTCCTCCTCCTCCTCTTCTCTTCTTCTTCTTCTTCTTCTTCTTCTTCATATCTTCCTTTCCGTTTGTTTTGCACTACCAATCTCTCTCTCTCTCTCTCTCTCTCTCTCTCTCTCTCTCTCTCTCTCTCTCTCTCTCTCTCTCTCTCTCTCTCTCTGTACTCAGTAATCTCTCCAGCACGTCCCACGGTCAAGGGAGGAGGAGAAGGAGGAAGAGGTGGACGAGGAGGAGGAGGAGGGTGGGAAGTCACGTATTTCCCCTCTCTCTCTCTCTCTCTCTCTCTCTCTCTCTCTCTCTCTCTCTCTCTCTCTCTCTCTCTCTCTCTCTCAGTACACACACACATGCTAAGGAAGGGAGGCTTACACACACACACACACACACACACTGATTTGCATGTCCACGTGGTCGCGTTTCCTCCTTCATTCATGGCCAAAGTTGTACTCTCTCTCTCTCTCTCTCTCTCTCTCTCTCTCTCTCTCTCTCTCTCTCTCTCTCTCTCTCTCTCTCTCTCTCTCTCTCATCCCCAACCTGTCAGAATCGCTGGGATTGTCTTGAGAGAGAGAGAGAGAAGAAGAAGAAGAGAGAGAGGAAGGAGAGAGAGAGGAGATAGGAGAGGGAAAAGGTGTCTAATGTCTGTCAGCCTCTCTCTCTCTCTCTCTCTCTCTCTCTCTCTCTCTCTCTCTCTCTCTCTCTCTCTCTCTCTCTCTCTCTCTCAAAATTTTCGCTTTAAAAAGCGATAATCAAACTTTATGTTCTGAGGTTTGGAAAAGAGAGAGAGAGAGAAGAAGAAGAGAGAAGAAAGAAAGAGAGTAAGAAATGAAAGGACACGTAAAAATGAAGGAGGTGTGAAGGAAATTGAGTGCGAAATCGAGGAGAAAAGACACAGAGAGAAAGAGAGAGAGAGAGAGAGAGAGAGAGAGAGAGAGAGAGAGAGAGTTGAAAGGAATATTGATGAAGGGAGGGAGGGGAGAAGGGTGAGAGAGAGAGAGAGAGAGAGAGAGAGAGAGAGAGAGAGAGAGAGTACATCCTTCCCTTTAATGTATTCAACGGCAGCTTAAAAAGTACCGTCTTTCCTCTCCCTCTCCCCATCCCCCTCCCACTCCCACTCTTACTCTCCCTCTCACTCTCTCCCTCTCCCTCTCCCTCTCCCATCAAGTTCAGGAAGCCATAATATAAAACTTTCTTTCTCTTTATTTAACTGTTTTTCCAGGTAAGTTTGTTTTGCTCGAATTTGAAGAGAGAGAGAGAGAGAGAGAGAGAGAGAGAGAGAGAGAGATTGTCATGATCATACTGCAAGGTTACAATATGATAATGATTGTGATGATGGATGGTGTGTTTTGATAAGTTGCAATAATAATGATAATAATAATAATAATAATAATAATGATAACATAAATAACATCAGTAAAATTAATTATAAATATCGTAATGCAATATTCAGAAAGTGAGACATACATACAGACGGACAAACTACAAGTATATAAATAAAAAAATAAAAATAAAAAGGAAAATAAAAAAACTGCAAACAAAAGCTAGCGACTATAAACGATTGGATCCCGTCTTCATTTTTCCTTTTTTTTTCCTTTTCTACTTTCTATTATACGCTAGTACTACAGAGAGAGAGAGAGAGAGAGAGAGAGAGAGAGAGAGAGAGAGAGAGAGAGAGAGAGAGATTAAAGTAAGAATAGGGACGTTATGGCCAAACAAAAGATAACGAGTATAAACGATTGGATTTCCTTCTCTTATTATATGAAGGACTCGAATGCAAAGGAGATAAATTATAACGTATTGCAGAGAGAGAGAGAGAGAGAGAGAGAGAGAGAGAGAGAGAGAGAGAGAGAGAGAGAGAGGTATATACAAAATATAAAGCGAGAATAAGGTCATAAAGCAAACAAAAGGCAGACTATAATAAAGGATTGAATCTCTCTCTCTCTCTCTCTCTCTCTCTCTCTCTCTCTCTCTCTCTCTCTCTCTCTCTCTCTCTCTCTCTCTCTGTTACTTATATTTTGGGGCATTGAGAGAGAGAGAGAGAGAGAGAGAGAGAGAGAGAGAGAGAGAGAGAGAGAGAGAGAGAGAGAGAGAGAGAGAGAGCAAATAAATATAAATATGTAATCAGATAAAATATAGATGAAAATAAAATTAGCCACTCTCTCTCTCTCTCTCTCTCTCTCTCTCTCTCTCTCTCTCTCTCTCTCTCTCTCTCTCTCTCTCTCTCTCTCTCTCTCTCTACCATGAAATGACATTACGGCCATAAAATATCGAAGAGGCGGTAGGAATAAAGTTGTGAAAAAAATTGAGTCTCTCTCTCTCTCTCTCTCTCTCTCTCTCTCTCTCTCTCTCTCTCTCTCTCTCTCTCTCTCTCTCTCTCTCGTTTTTATTATATACGTATATACATTTTTTTCTGTCTCTGACGGAGGAGTGAGGGCCAGAAGAGAGAGGGAGAGGGAGAGGGCGAGGTGAGTGGGAGGTGGTGGTGGGGGGAGTTCGAATCCCGTCTGCCTGCCTGCCTGCCTGCTTCGGCGTCTCTCTCTCTCTCTCTCTCTCTCTCTCTCTCTCTCTCTCTCTGTTGGGTTGACGTACTCTCGATAGCTATAACGCCGTCAGCCTACCATAAACTCCTCCTCTTACTTCTTCTCTTCTTCCTCCTCCTCCTCCTCCTCCTTCATCGTAGTGTGAGGTAAACGATATTTGAAGATTCGGATGAAGTAAGAGAGAGAGAGAGAGAGAGAGAGAGAGAGAGAGAGATACCATAACTAGGTAGACAGATATATTGAGACAGACAGACAGACAGACAGAAACGTGGCAACTGCGCACTGTTCCACCAGCGTCACCACCACTATCATCATCACCACTATTCCTGCGATAGTGGTAGTGGCAGTGTTGGTAGGAGTGGTGGTGGTGGAAGCAGCAGCAGCAGCAGCAGATACGGCATAAGCAGGGACTACACACACACACACACACACACACACACACACACACACACAGATGTATAAGTCTGGCAACACTGCGCGGCACACACACACACACACACACACACACACACACACACACACACACACACGGAGCAGATAGCGACGTTTGGCAACACAGCACAGCCAGCGCTCTCTCTCTCTCTCTCTCTCTCTCTCTCTCTCTCTCTCTCTCAGGCAACCATTGCGATGAGCGTTCCCTCCGCCAGCGCACCACCCTGCCTTCAACTAGCCAGCCCCCCCATCTCTCCCGCCGCGGCCCACCCCTCTCTCTCTCTCTCTCTCTCTCTCTCTCTCTCTCTCTCTCTCTCTCTCTCTCTCTCTCTCTCTCTCTGCTATAACGAGCCCTTCGCCATAGCGCTGCCCCGCTTTTAAAATGACGATTTGATGGTTTATGATTAGGTGCATCATCAGTTTTAATGACGTGACCCACCACCATCACTACCACCACCACTACCACCATCACTATCACCATCACTACCACAACCACCACCACCATTATCAGTGCAAACCATCTTTTTTTTCCTTTTTTTTTTATCTCACCTCTTCGTGTTCATCATCTTTTTTTCCCCACTATAATTCTCAGCAACG
>NC_059297.1:24139189-24144189 GCF_017591435.1 Portunus trituberculatus
AATTAGCAGTAGTAGCAGCAGCAATAGTAATAGTAATTGTAGTAGCAGCAGTAGCAAATAGTAATAGTAATTGTAGTAGTAGTAGTAGTAGTAGTTGTTATATTAGTAATTGTAGTAGTAGTAGTAACAACGCTCGTTATTGTGATTAAAGTGTTAATTAACGTGCGTATATACATTCTTTTGAAATCACTGCGTAGTATTTTTCCTTACGATTTCTCTGTCACGTGTTTCTCTCCTGGCCAGGTGATTGGCTTGCTGCTGGCGCCACCCTGGTCCCTGATTGGTCCCCGCCGCCGTGACGTAAGTGTGGCTCATCTCTCATTGATCACGCCAGTAGTAGCAGTAGTAGTAGTAGTAACAGTAGTAGTAGTAGTAGTAGTAGTAGTAGTTGTTGTTGTTGTTGTCGTCGTCGTTGACGTTGCTTTTGTTTATGGAACTTAAGGAAGTGTGTGTGTGTGTGTGTGTGTGTGTGTGTGTGTGTGTGTGTGTGTGTGTGTGTGTGTGTGTGTGTGTGTGTGTGTGTGTGTTCAAAAGCAAGAAAATAAAGAAAATAACGAACATACAATCATACATAGGCTAATAAGATCCGTATACACACACACACACACACACACACACACACACACACACACACACACACACACTACGTACGTTAAGAACCAAAAGTTTTTTTATTATCAATGTCTGGCTACTGATAAACCTCTCTCTCTCTCTCTCTCTCTCTCTCTCTCTCTCTCTCTCTCTCTCTCTCTCTCTCTCTCTCTCTCTCTATCACTTTTGCCAAGCCACCTAATTATTGTTTTACTTAACGTATTTCTTTATTAATATATTATAATACTGGCTGTGTGTGTGTGTGTGTGTGTGTGTGTGTGTGTGTGTGTGTGTGTGTGTGTGTGTGTGTGTGGTTAACATGCTTATTCATTCAGTTTATTGATATGTCCGTCTGTCTGTTTGTCTGTTTATATTCGTATGTGTCCAGTCATAGTATGTTAAAATGTCATCCACTTTCTTAGTCAATGAGTCAGTTTGTGGTGTTATGAATTGTAATTTATTTGGCAATCAGTCAATCTGTCAATACTAAATCAGTCACTCACCTTTTCAATCTGCCAATTATTCAGTCATTCAGTCAGTTAGTCAGTCGATCAGTCATGGAGAAGTCGATGATTCAGCCAACTATTTAATCACACGACCAGAAAGTCATTCACTCAGTCAGTCCGTCAGTCAATCAGGCAACCAGTCAGTCAGTCACTCGGCAAATTACGTACTGAGTCAGTCAGTTAGTCACTTCGTTAACCATTCACCCAGTCAATCAGCCACTCATTTATCCAGCTAGTTATCAGTCAGTCACTAGATAACTAAAATGTAGATATTCGATTAATCTCTCAGCCAGTTTATCAGCCACTCAGCCAACAAGATAGACAGTCAGTCATAGGGTCATTTTTGTATGCCAGCCAGTCAGTCAGTCATACAGTCAGACAATCAGACCACCAGCGGAAAGGAAATGGGAAATAAAAAGAAAAAATAGTAAAACAAACACACAAGAGAGATAGAACATGTCACAGGTGTGTGTGTGTTCGTGTTCGTGTGCGCGCGCGTACCTTTCACATGTACACAGGAACTACACCAAGCTCGTGTGTTCTGTTATCATATCACATTCTCCCCCTCCCCCCGAGCACTAACACAACTCTCTCTCTCTCTCTCTCTCTCTCTCTCTCTCTCTCTCTCTCTCTCTCTCTCTCTCTCTCACACAGCAGAAAGATAAGTTTATTTTTATGACTTATTTGCTCCATAGAATAAACCAAAACACACACACACACACACACACACACACACACACACACACACACACACACACACACACACACACACACACACAACTCACTAATTACACGGCGCACAGACACAAAAAGCAGCCAGTGATCCATGCAATTTGTACATGGTCTTGTTAATTCACTCCGATCTGCCAACCAACGCTCCGCCAACCCTTGTGTGACGTGGTGGTGGTGGTGACGGCGGCGGCGGCGGCGGCGGCGGTGGTGGTGGTGGTGGTGGTGGTGGTGGTGGTGGTAGTAGTTATAATATAATGGGAGGAGGAGGAGGAGGAGAAAGAGGAGAAATGATAGTAATGGTGGTGGAGAGGGATTGTAATAGTAGTAGTAGTAGTAGTAGTAGTAGTTGTTGTTGTTGTTGTTATAGTAGCATTTGTTGTTGTTGTGGTAATAATAATCGACGTATTAATTGATAAATAGAATATTCCTAAAAAAAAAAAATAACACACACACACACACACACACACACACACACACACACACACACACACACACACACACACACACACACACACACACACACACACACACAGCAAATGAAAAGAAAAGAAAAGAAAAATAAAGATGAAATGCAGAAGGTAATCACTAAATAATTTCATATACAAACTTCCTCCTCCTCCTCCTCCTCCTCCTCCTCCTCCTCCTCCTCCTCCTCCTCTTCCTCCTCCTTGTGAATGCCTTCCAAAACCCACGTCTTGTTATGTGGGGGGTGTGTTTGAGGTGAGGGTGAGGTGAGGGTGGGGGGTGAATTACATGTTATTCAAGACAGGGACGGGAAGACCTCCTGACTGACTGACTGACTGACTGACTTGCTGGATGGGGACTGACTGACTAATTGACTAACTGACTACTGGGGTACTGACAAAAGGAGTGAGTGACTGATGGGAATGACTGACTGAAAGAGAGACTGACTGACTAACTGGTTGACTAAAAGAGACTGATTGACTGACCAACTAACTAACTAACTAATTAAATGGGAACTGACTTACTGACTAATTAAAATGGAAACTGACTGGCTGACTGACTGACTGACTGACTGACGGAGAGACTGAATGGCAGTCTGAAAAACGGACTAAAAAGGGGAACAGCCTGACATTAAAAAAAAAAGACTGAAAAAACACAAGTGAATGAATTAGCGTGGGAAACTGACTGACTATAACTGTTTGACTGACTGACGGACGGACGTTTGAAGGAAAAAGTAAACATGACAGTCAGAGTAGCGGAGACTAAAAAAAAAAAAAAGAAAAATGTAAGTTAGAGACAATCCTATGGAGCGGAACTTCAGAGAGTAAGTGAGCGAGTAAGAGTGAGAGAATGAATAAGTGAACGAGTAAGAGCGAGGAATGAAGGACAGAATGAATGAGTGAGCGGGTGAGTGAGTAAGCTTGCGAGCGAAGGAGTGAGGGGAGTAAAGAGGGAGTGAAGGAGGGAATGAGCGAATGAGGGAGTGAGCGAATGAGTGAGTGAGCCAGCGAGTGAGTGAATGAGTGAGTTAGCGAGTCAGGGAGTGAAGGAGTGAATAAAAGCAAGCAATGAGGACTTAAGACTTGTGTGAGTGGATGAGTTATGGCACCGCGGCAGGAAGGTCAGGAGGTACACACACACACACACACACACACACACACACACACACACACACACACACACACACACAGGTGAGCAGCGGTGGAAGAGGAAAAAGAAAGGAAGGAAAAAAACATAAAGCACTTGTCTCACTTTCAGTTTAGATCTCTCTCTCTCTCTCTCTCTCTCTCTCTCTCTCTCTCTCTCTCTCTCTCTCTCTCTCTCTCTCTCTCTCTCTCTCTCTCTCTCTCTCTGTCAGATTTAACTCAGTGCTCTCCTTTGTTTGTTTGTTTTCCTTCTTCTTCTTCTTCTTCTTCTTCTTCTTCTTCTTCTTTTCTTTTGTTCATTAACCTTTTTCTTCTCCTTTGTTTATTTTTCCTTCTTGTTCATTTACGTTTCTTCTTCTTCTTCTTTTTCTTCTTCTTCTTCTTCTTCTTCTTCTTCTTCTTCTTCTTCTTTATTATTATTATTATTATTATTATTATTATTATTATTATTATTATTATTATTATTATTATTATTCGTCCTCCTCCATTTCTTCCTCCTTTCTTTCCTCCTTTTTCTTTCCTTTCTTCCTTTCCTTTCTTCCTCCCTCCTCCCTCCCTCCCTCCCTCCCTCCCTCCCTCCCTCCCTTGCTTGCTTTTTAATACAGTGGTGCCGCTGATGCGTGTCTGACCAAGGGCAAAAAAAAGAGATGCAGGCGAAAGAAATGTGCCTTTTAACTGATGTCTTCCTCCTGCCTCTCTCTCTCTCTCTCTCTCTCTCTCTCTCTCTCTCTCTCTCTCTCTCTCTCTCTCTCTCTCTCCAAAAATTGTCCCTCCTTCAGTCTTTCGTCGAACCTCTTAAGAGAAAATAAGCAAATTATATATAGTCAGTCTTCCTTCTTCGCGTCACTCTACTCTTCCCTCATCCAAATAAAAAAGAAATCAGGGAAAAAGAAAAAAAAAGTACCTGTTGTCTTTCTTCTTCCGGGTCATCTCAATTCCCAATAGAAAAAAAAAAGTGAGAATAAAAAAAAAAGAGGAAATGATTGTCTTCTCTTACATACATACATACATACATACATACGTAGAAAAAAGATGAACTATATGAAAAATCGAGTAATTATCTCCTATTCCTGCTTCTTCTGCCTCCCAAACCTCGGCCACCATAACACATTTCGCGCCAAAAGAAGAAGAAGGAAAAAAAAGAATATCAGTTGTCATGATCTGAGAGAGAGAGAGAGAGAGAGAGAGAGAGAGAGAGAGAGAGAGAGAGAGAGACCGCTACTACTTCCACCGTGTAATCGTCATTTGCCAGTATCAGCCTATAAGAACCTTCACGCACTACTGATCTTGTGTAATAGTTTGATTCCTGCCGAGGTGAATGGTCGCTCACGTACAGCTCAGCAGGATAAGAAGCGCTGCCAACAAGGAGAACTTATAGAAACACTTAATTTCTCCTTAATCTCTATATAAAAAAAAAAGGAAGGTTAAAAATTGTGTTAATTCTTTCATCTATACTCCGCTTCTTCAGTGAGACAGAATTACTTATCTCTCCAATCTCTTTGTAATATCTAGAAAAAAAAAAGGAAGGTTAAAATTTATGGTGCTTAATTCTTTCATCTAT
>NC_059297.1:24149189-24159189 GCF_017591435.1 Portunus trituberculatus
CGTACATTATTTAATTTACAGCCTGTTAAGATGAGTCTAGATAAGACGCCAAACAATGGAGGAGCCAGCTGACTTGAATGAATGAAGGAGGAGGAGTTTGAGGAGGAGGGAGAAATGGAAATGAATTAGAGATTGGAACAGAATATAAAAATAAAAGGAAAAAAATGGGGAATGAAGTGGAAATGGATGGAGATGAAGAAAGAAGGAGAAGGAGGAAGAAGAAAAACAAGAAAAAGAGAAAGAAAAATAATGAAATAAAAAGAAAAAGAAAAAATGGGGAATGAAGCGGGGAAATGGAGGGAGATGAAGAAAGAAGAAGAAGGAAGAAGAAGAACAAGAAAAAAGAAAAATAATTACAAGAAATAAACTAGAAAACAAAGAAAAGGAAATGACTGCAACAACACAGCAAAAAAGAAAAAAAAGAAAAAACAATCAGTGTGGACATAATAAGATAAGGCTTTGTTGATATTTTCCCTCAGTAAAATTGATGAACCCTTGTTAACTTTTTCACTGCGAGATACAACCCTTCACGGCACTATAAGCAATGCATGGGAGTTTTAGAAGGATGTACAGTGGAGAAGGGATTTTGAGGTAGTACAATACTTAGAGGTGAGTGTTGAGCGAGCATAGAGTGGGTAGCAGTAATTAAGGAAAGACGTATATTGAGAAGTAGTGAAAGGGTTAAACTATCACCAGAATCATGACAGCACCAGTGACAGCCACCCAAACAACTCTCATTAAAAGCTTGTAAAAAAAAAAAAAAAAAAAAAGAGGCAAGACGCCATTAAACCATTATAAAAAAAAGTAAATAAATAAATACGTGCTTCATGTCACCGTGGCGCCAACTCACTCTTCGGTCCATCTTAAGACCTGGACCCATATTCATATTCAGAAACGCTTTGCACTCTCACGACGACAATTTCCAAAGCCTCTAGTTGAAGATACTCATGTTTTTAAGGGTATTTTCCTAGTTAGGGTGATTGATTAGCAAGATTTCTAGTTTATTATAAGGAGAAACTGTCTTGAAAACCCCCTGCTAGTCGTCTAGGGGGACTTGAAAAATTGTCGTGATAATTAGTAAGGCGTTTCTGAATATGATCGCTTCTCTTACACTGACATATTTTCTTTTTAAACACATTACACTCTCACTAAAAATGTCTTCAAGCCCCACGGAGATGTTTAGTCAGATTCCTTTATAACTCTCTCCTATTACAGATGCAGAATCCGTGTTCAACTATCGCTAGAATCAAAGCACCACCTTGAAAACGCAAATACTCTCCACTGCAGCTTGATAAAAATGGGCGAGGTCAACTGAAACCTTTGGAAAGACATATCTTAAGTGTTTCTTGTCACTGTGGCTCCGAGTTAACAGTCCAGCCTCTTCATTCATTAATTCCGGGCTTTTAACTCTCATCCTGGAAGCTGTGAGGCACGGATTAGAGAGAGAGAGAGAGAGAGAGAGAGAGAGAGAGAGAGAGAGAGTGGGAAAAAAAATACTTCTTCCTTATCTAACAACGCTAAAAGTTTGCCCTGGGAGAAATTTACTTTGTCTTGGTCAGGGATTATCAGATTTCCAGCCATCGTGTCGTGGGCGCAGCAGCAAGAGGAGGAGGAGGAGGAGGAGGAGGAAAGATTTATAAACCCAAGATATTCAGAAGGACAATGATGATAAGAGCGATACACTGGTCCACTGGGAACACACACACACACACACACACACACACACACACACACACACACACACACACACACACACACACACAGAAGAGAACAACGGCCCTGAAGGAACACCCAGCCTGGTCCACCCAACCCTGAGGCAGATCCACTAGCATATTATAATGATCCACCCATCTTCTCGTATTCTGTTGCTCGTCCACTCACCCACCCACTCCGCCCATCTCACTCACTCCAGCGAGCTATTTCGGTTACGTCTGGATATTATTACTATCGTCGTTACCAGTTGCCACCACCAGTCCTTACCTGACCTCGTCCTTCAAGCAGATATATGCACCTTTTATTTGTCTTTTATATACTTACTCGTTTATTTTATTAGTTTTATTTACTTTTTTAGAGGAAAAAAGAAAAAAAAACAACCTTAAACAGAAAAAGGAAAAAAGGACGAAAAGCTATTGTAAAACGACGAGAGAGAGAGAGAGAGAGAGAGAGAGAGAGAGAGAGAGAGAGAGAGAGATTTACTTTTTTTTTGAGAGAATACAATAAAAAGAGAACCTTGAATAAAAAATAAGGAAAACGTAATTGTAAAACCAAGAGAGAGAGAGAGAGAGAGAGAGAGAGAGAGAGAGAGAGAGGATACCTGTGTGCCTAAGCCAGTTAATTAGACACGAGTGGCATTTGTCCCCTGTTGGAAGACGTGATTGATTGAACTGAGCAGGTGCGCGCCGCCAGATGAGAGAGAGAGAGAGAGAGAGAGAGAGAGTAAAGGAAAGAACATGAATGGTGTGATAAAAAAGAAATAATGGAATGTAAATGGAGATAAAGAAAAAAAAAGGAGGGAGGAAAATGGAAAGAAATGAAATACGAAATGTGGAAAGAAAGAAAAAGAAAGATAGAGAAAAGGAGATGAGGAAAAAATAAAGAGGCGAGAAAATAGAGGAAGGAAGAAAGAAAATGTAATTACAGCGAGCGAAATGAAAAATTAAGATACGAAAGAGGAAAGAAAGAAAGGAGGAAAGAAAGAAATAGAGACAGCAAAGCAAAGGAAAATTAAAAGGAGGTGAAATAAGAGCATAAAAAATAAAGAAAAAAGAGGAGGAATATAAGAAGAAAAAGAAAAAATGTGAATAATGAATCAAAAGAAAAAAAAAAGGATGGAAATATAAAGAAAATATGAAGAAAATAAAGAAAAAAAGTAATTGATAAAGCGAAGGAAGGAAACAAAACTAAGTAAAAAAAAAAAAAAAGAACGAGAAAATAACGAAGAAAAGAAGAAAAAATAAATACAAGAATAAGAATAAATTTGAAGAAAAAGAGTGAAAGAAAAGTCATTTATAAAGAACACACGAATTGATAAAGCGTGGAGAGGGAAACAAAACTAAGTAAAAAATGGAACCAGGAAAAACGAAGAAAAGGAGAAAATAAAGACAAGAACATAAAAATTAACAACATGGAAATAAAAAGAAGTAAAGAATGAAAGAAAAGAAAAAATAAACGCGAGAATTGCAAAAGGAACAAAGGAAGGAAGGCTAAATGGGATGGAAATGAAGGAAAGAGAGAGAGAGAGAGAGAGAGAGAGAGAGAGAGAGAGAGAGAGAAAAGGAAAGAGGAAAGAGGAGAAAAAGAAAAAGGGAAATGAGGAGGAGGAGAAATTGACTGAGAAAGAAATGAAGGTAAGAAAGGAAATTATGTAAATGAGCGAGACAGTGAAGGAGAAGGAGGACGAGGAGGAGGAGGAGGAAGAAGAGGAAGAAGAGGAAAGAAGATAAGACCGAGGAGGAAGAGGAAGAGGAGGAAGGAAAAAAATAATAGAGCGAGGATTTTTAAGATAATCTGTACGTTTCATTAAATATTTTCAGCACAATCTCTCTCTCTCTCTCTCTCTCTCTCTCTCTCTCTCTCTCTCTCTCTCTCTCTCTCTCTCTCTCTCTGTTCTCACGATTTCCTTCATTACTTCCTCCCTCCTCCGTTCTCCCTCCTTCTCTCCCTCCATTGTTATCTCTATCACTCCTCCTCCTCCTCCTCCTCCTCCTCCTCCTCCTCCTCCTCTTTTCCTCTTCTCTTTCTTCCTCCATCTTCCCTCTTCTCTTCCTCTTCCTATAATTCCCCATAATTTTCTTTTTTTCGTCGGCATTTTTCATCCCTCCTTCCTTCGACCAGACATTCTCTCTCTCTCTCTCTCTCTCTCTCTCTCTCTCTCTCTCTCTCTCTCTCTCTCTCTCTCTCTCTCTCTCTCTCTCTCTCTCTCTCTCTCTCTCTCTCTCTCTCTCATTTCTTCCTTTTCTTCATAGTTTCTTATCTTCCTTTCTGTAATAGTGTTGCCTCCTCCTCCTCCTCCTCCTCCTCCTCCTCCTCCTCCTCCTCCTCCTCCTCCTCTCCTCCTCCTCGTCCTCCTCCTTTTATCTCCTCTTCTCTTCTCTCTCTCTCTCTCTCTCTCTCTCTCTCTCTCTCTCTCTCTCTCTCTCTCTCTCTCTCTCTCTCCTTCCTTCCTTCCTTTTTCCTTCCTTCATTCCTCCTTCCTTGTTTCTTTTTCTTCCTTCTTTATTTCTTCCTCTTTCAGGTCCATATCCTAACACCCCTCGTGTCTCTCTCTCTCTCTCTCTCTCTCTCTCTCTCTCTCTCTCTCTCTCTCTCTCTCTCTCTCTCTCTCTCTCTCTCTCTCTCTCTCTCTCTCTCTCTCTCTCTCTGCTGAGTCGAGCTGATAAGGAAAGGTGAACCTGCCTCATTAAGAAGCTAAGGTTGCGTCCCTCTCCCTCTTCCTCTCCCTCTCCCTCTCCCTCTCCCTCTCCCTCTCCCTCTCTCTCTCCCTTTCGTTCGTCCCTTCTTACTCCACTTTATAATTTTCTGTTGTTGTTATTGTTCCGTTATTTGACTTTTTTTCTTCTCTTCCTCTTCCTTTTTCCTTGTTCGTTCGTGTTTTGTTGTTGCTGTTGTCGTTGTCTCCTCTTCCTCCTCCTCCTCCTCCTCCTCCTCCTCCTCCTCCTCCTCCTCCTCCTCCTCCTCCTCCTCCTCCACCTCGAGTTCTTCTTCTTCTTCTTCTTTCTTCTTCTTCTTCTTCTTCTTCTTCTTCTTCTTGTTCTTTTTTCTTGTTGTTGTTGTTGTTGTTGTTCTTCTTCTTCTTCTTCTTCTTTATTTATCTGTTTTATCCTTACCTTTTCTTCTTCTCCTCCTCCTCCTCCTCCTCCTCCTCCTCCTCCTCCTCCTCCTCCTCCTCCTCCTCCTCCTGATAATGCTTTACAAAAATGTTTACTCTTCCTAACAGTCAGCCGGTCTAATGTGGCAAGAGACAAGGGGTTCACAGAATAACAGATGAACGATTGCAAATTAAATGAAGCCAAACCTTTCTTTCTTCAGTCGTGTCATAAATATCTGGAGGTGCCTTCAATAAGTCTTGCCAACTCGGGTACTGTTGATTGATTTAAATTTTAACCCCTTCAGTACTGAGACGCTTTTTTGATCTCGAGTTTTGTGTATGATTAGACGATTTTATTTACATTACGAAGGATATAAAGAGGAGTGAAGATTAATGGCCAGAGTATTCACTATTTTATTTTATTTGCATTACGAAGGATATAAAGAGGATTGAAGACTAATGGCCGGAGTATTCACTATCTTAATCTCCACACGTGTTTCTGAAGGTGTATGAAATCACCAAATAGTAACCAGAGTGAATATGAAAAAGCGTCATGGTACTGAAGGGTTAAAACGCCTTGACTAGTACTGGTATCTAGAAACTAATCCCTGGTTGCCACTGATCACGGCTTCATAGCGAACACACTCACTCCGTACTGTGTGTCATATGATGGGTGTATATTTCAGTAAGGAAAGGAAACAACTATTATGTAACCTTAACGTAGTAATGATTTATTCCCCTGCCACTTGCTGCTCATCCCGTCACAGTGATGTAAAAGGAATCGAGTCTTTTCAGAGCAGCTCCCCTTTCTCTGGTAAACTCTGGAACTAGTTACCGTTGAGGAAAGAAAGAAAATGCTTCAGTGGATCTTTTTCTTTTATGAAGTCTAAGGAAGAGGATAAGTTTATTGGTATATACTGAATTAGGAAGTAATATTAAACAAGTTACAGTTGAAGAAAGAAAGAATATTATTGTCAATGCTAAGTCTATCCATGTTTTATGAAGGTTAAGAAAGAAAAGCTCACAGATATATAATCCCTGTCTACTTCTACATTTCCATCTTTCTATGACCTGAGCTCGTTTAACCTCCTCGGTACCATGACACGTTTTCATAATCATTCTGCTTACTATTCAGTGACTTTATACAGCTTCAGAACCTTATGTGGGGATTGAAATAATGAAGACTGTGGCCATTAATCTTCTGACTCCCATAAACCTTTCGTAATGTGAATAAAATTGTCTAATCACACACAAAACTCTTGGCAAAAATGCGTCCCAGTACTGAAGATGTTAAGAAGGAGGTTCCAATACATATATCCCATTCTTTAGTATAACTCTCGGCCCTGTTCGGGAGCTGGCATATAAGTGGGCTTTTTTTTATGGCTTTTGTTCTCCTTGGCTAGTTTTCCTTCTTACATAAAAAAGAATATAATTAGATGTAACTCAAGAGAAACGAAATTTTGTGTAGAAGAGGAAGCGAATCATCAGATGACACAATATTGCTTTCCTCTCAAATTCCATCTTGTTTTTCTATTATAACATCGAACTATTTCCATCTTATTCCTTGAACCTTCAGCTTGTGGGGATGGTGGTGGTGATGGTGGTAGTAGTGGTGATGGGAAACAGAAAGAAGAGAGAAGGAAGAAAGAAGACACGGGACAGGAAAGAAGAATGGAGAAAGGATAATTAGAGTAAAGAAATGAAAAAATATATATATAAATCAGAAGGGAGATGACGGATCGGAGAGGTGTTGAGAGAGCCTTCTTCTGTGCTATCTTATCTCTCCCACTTAAGAGAGTAATTAACGAGACAGCCTAATAAGGAACTCAAGATTGGTTATTGTTTGGACTTCCTTTGTATTCATTTTTCTTTATGCTCTCTCTCTCTCTCTCTCTCTCTCTCTCTCTCTCTCTCTCTCTCTCTCTTTTTTTTTTTTTTTTTTTATAAACATAATTTATACAGAAGAACATGTACCCAAAGGCGCACTGTCGTGTGCTACCTATTCTAAGGGTACTACAATCTATTTCTCTACAATATTTACAAGACTTAAAAATAGAAAATATACAAGATGGTCAGCATGTAAATGGAGCACTGTTCTTTTCACTTCACTAGCACTATTCACGCACTGCACTACACTGAGTGTCACGTCACAAAGAGTGTCAGAGGAGTTGGCAGTGTCTGTCTCCACTTATGTGCCATCAGTTTGACACTGTGTGTGTTCATCTCCTGGACGTGAGGCACCGCGGCCGTGAACAAGTTCCACATCCTGGAGACGCGTCCTGCGAAGGTGCGTTGATGCTGACACCCGTGGGATCGCGGCACCTCTACGGCGTCACCACCATTGAGCACCGTTCTCGTGCTCCGTGCGGTGACTCTCAGAGGATGACGCAGCCCTGCCAGATGTGGCACTCTTTGCACCTGTGCCTTATGGAACACTACGATTGCCGCCACATCTCTGCGGTGTTCCAGTGAATCAAGGGACGCTCAGGCTCTGGGTGAGGTGGTATTGCAGCATCTACTAGCCGTATGGCGCGGCGTTGGATGCTGTCCAGTCTCCTTCTGTGTGTGGCGGCACAGGACATCCAGGAGAGAGCTGCGTACTCAAGGTGGGGCCGCACCTGTGCCTTGTACAGCAGCAGTCTCCCTTCCTGTCGAGGAAACTGGCGATCCTTCTGAGAGCGGAGATCCTGTGAGAGGCTTTCTTGGCAATGGATTTGACATGGCTGTCAAACCTCAGCCCTCGATCCACCTCCACTCCAAGTATCTTGACGTCATCTTGGAGTGGGAGAGCAGCAGCGCCAAAAGACAACTTTCCTGCCATTGCTGCCATGGCGGCTGGGGACCGAGAGACAACCATTGCCTGTGTCTTCTCCGGCGCGAATGTCACTTGCCAGCGAGCACCCCACTCCTCTATCACTCGTAGCTGCTGATTGATGGCCTCAGCAGCCCGCCCACTGTCCTGGCGTGGATAGGTATAGGAGAGGGTGCAGTCATCAGCATAGGCCTCTCTCTCTCTCTCTCTCTCTCTCTCTCTCTCTCTCTCTCTCTCCGTCCTTTCATTCTGTCTCTTCATCACTTCTTTCCCTCCTCTCTCTATCTCTCCATCTCTCGCTTTCTCTTCCTCTCTGTCCCCATCTTTCTTGCATTCTTCCATATTTCCCTGTCTCCCTTCCCTTTTCCTCCTCTCCCCTCCCCTATCGTCTCTCCTTTCTTCTCCTCCTCATAGATAAGAAAGAAATGGGTTTTTTCCCTCTCTCTCTCTCTCTCTCTCTCTCTCTCTCTCTCTCTCTCTCTCTCTCTCTCTCTCTCTCTCTCTCATCCTTTTCTATAATTTTATCGCGTCATTTTCTTTCTGATGCTTTATTTTTTTGTTTTTGTTTTAATGAGTTAATTTGTATATGTCAATTTATTTATTTGTTCATCTCATTAGAGAGAGAGAGAGAGAGAGAGAGTTTTACATGACCCTGACTTGGTTATAATGTCGCTGGTTGTTCTTGTTTTAATCAAATTTAAAAGTACGTAAACAAACCGTGGTATGGAAGGAATGCGGTAGGTTTTAAAATGCCTGTTACGGGGCCCAATTTTCTCCCGGTGCTCTGAAACTCCTGTCTTGAAACGGTACAGTCCACACATAGGGAAGGTGATGGAAATGAGAAGGAAGCAGACAGGGAAGGAAGTGACGAGAGCATGCCAGTGAAAGGTGATGAAGGAGTCAGTGAAGAGGCTTGGTAACTCCTGCATTAGTGAGGAGGACAGCATAAGGAGGAGGGGGGGAGATGAGAGTAAGAGTAGGAATAGTGTTGTAAGGACGGTGGACAGTGAGGGAACGAGACATAGATAACAACAACAACGGCTACTACTACTACTACTACTACTACTACTACTTTGTTGTATGTGTAGAACAGGCTATCTAAGAACACACTCACACAAAAGATTACTCTCTCTCTCTCTCTCTCTCTCTCTCTCTCTCTCTCTCTCTCTCTCTCTCTCTCTCTCTCTCTCTCTCTCTCTCTCGTCGCGGAAGGGAATGAGGAAGAAAGTTCGGGGAGAGAAAGAGGAAGACAAGTATTTTGTTTCAGCGAGAAAAGGTGGAAGATAGGAGGAGGAGGAGGAGGAGGAGGAGGAGAAGTAAGAGGAGCAGAAGGAGGGGAGGAAAAGAAGGAGGTAGTGATGGTGGTGGTGGTCGTGAACTGGTGATAGAAAAGAAGAGGGAAGGAAGAAAGAAGACACAGAAGGGGAAGGAAGGAGGGAGGAGAAAGGAGAATAAGAATAAAAAAAGAGAAAGAAAGGGGAAGATGAGGGAGGAGAGGCAGGAGGAAAGAGGGGATGAGAGAAGGGTTGAGAGAGAGAGAGAGAGAGAGAGAGAGAGAGAGAGAGAGAGAGAGGGGAGAAGTGCAAGGAATAGTTATGAGAGAGTGAGGAAAGAGGGGAAGAATGCTTGGGGAAGGGGAGGAGTAAGAGGGGAAGGGAAGAGAGTGAGAGGGGAAGTGAAGGTCAGAACTGGAAATTTGCCTGTTACTAACGATTTGTGGGAGTAGCTCTCTCTCTCTCTCTCTCTCTCTCTCTCTCTCTCTCTCTCTCTCGGATAAACTTTTTCTCCTTCGTTGTTGTTGTTGTTGTTGTTGTTGTTGTTGTTGTTGTTACAGGTATCACTAATCATCATCATCATCACCATCATCATCTTTTCCTTGTCTGAAAATAAAAAAAAAAAGAGGACAGGAAAGTACACACACACACACACACACACACACACACACACACACACACACACACACACACACACACACACACACACACACACACACTTCAAAGCCACAAGGGCACATCAACCTTTTTCCTCCTCCTCCTCCTGCTCCTCCTCCACCTCCTCCTCCCCTCCCCCCCTTCCCAACAGAGCTATCTTTTAGGACAAGAAAGTCACAAGCCACAGCACGTGTGCGTCACAAAGGCGTACACACACACACACACACACACACACACACACACACACACACACACACACACACACACACACGAAAGAGTAAAGAAAAAAAGGAATGCACGTGACTGATTTTTCATTATCTCTCTCTCTCTCTCTCTCTCTCTCTCTCTCTCTCTCTCTCTCTCTCTCTCTCTCTCTCTCTCTCTCTCTCTCTCTCTCTCTCCCCATAAATTCCCTACCTATGCCTTATCTCCATCCTTCCTCCTCCTCCT
>NC_059297.1:24164189-24169189 GCF_017591435.1 Portunus trituberculatus
CCACCACCACCACTACACCACCACCACCACCACTACTACCACCACCACCACTACTCTACTACTACTACTACTTCTGTTTCTATTTCTACTTCTACTACTACTACTACTACTACTACTACTACTACTACTACTACTACTACTACTACTACTAACCTAACCTAACCTAACTTATCACCACCACCACCCCTACTACCACCCAACAACAACAACAACAACAACAACAACAACAACAATAAAGACAATTACAATGATATCAATAGCAATGATTTAAGTTCACCGCAAGACACAGACATCTCAACAAGAAAATAGTGGATAGACAGAATGAAAATGATAATGGTGATGAATAAATGATAAAAATAATGATAAGATAGAAAATAGTAGTAATAAGCAGACAGGCTTTTAAAACAGGTAAATTAATTAAAACAGTGAATTAAAACAAATAATTGAAGTGACATAGATTTTTTGTTTGGTTGACTGACTGATTAAATAAATGATTGACTTATAAAAGACTGACTGACCGGCTGACTGATTGATGAAATAATTGATTGACTAATAAAAGACTGACTATCTGACTAACTAGACTGACTGACTGAATAACTGACTGACTACCTAACCTAACTAACTAACTAACTAACTAACTAACTGACTATCTGACTGATTGATGAAATGATTAATTGACTAATAAAAGACTGACTATCTGACTAACTAGACTGACTAACTAACTATCTATCTAACTAACGGAGCAGACAAAGATACTAACACAATACAACTAACAGAATTTAAGCCCAGACTTCCACAAACTCCCACATTACGTTATAATTCGGAGGCTTCACTCTGTCCTGCATTATTAGTCAGGATAAAGAAAAGTGTTTTGTAGTACGTACATGTAATTAGCTACTCATTATAGGTGAATTAATAACACCTTGATTAATTACCTGAATATGAAAAGGTATTGTGCTTTGCTAGTTCTGATTATCTCTCTTAGTATAGAAAGTGATGTTACGTTAGAGAGAGAGAGAGAGAGAGAGAGAGAGAGAGAGAGAGAGAGAGAGAGAGATTTTGTAAAGGAAATAATTAATGTAAGTGATAGATTATTCAGTGTCCTCTCCCTCTTTCTTTGTTGCCTTTTTTTTTTCTTTCTCCTCCTCCTCCTCCTCCTCCTCCTCCTCCTCCTCCTCCTCCTCCTCCTCCTCCTCTTCTTCTTCTTCTTCTTCTTCTTCTTCTTCTTCTTCTTCTTCTTCTTCTTCTTCTTCTTCTTCTTCTTCTTCTTCTTCTTCTTCTTCTTCTTCTTCTTCTTCTTCTTCTTCTTCATCCTCTTTGGCCTTATCTCTTCTTCCTCTCCTTCCTCCTGCTCCTCCTCCTCCTCCTCCTCCTCCTCCTCCTCTTCTTCTTCTTCTTCTTCTTCTTCTTCTTCTTCTTCTTTTCTTCTTCTTCCTGTTCTTCATCCTCTTTGGCTTTCTCTCCTCTTCCTCTCCTTCCTCCTCCTCCTCCTCCCTAACCTTTTTTTTCTTCTTTTCGTCTTCCTGATCTTCATCTTCTTTGGTCTTATCTCCTCCTCGTCCTCCTCCTCCTCCTCCTCCTCCTCCTCTTACTTTTCTTCCGATTTTTCTTTTATTTATTTCTTAGGTAAGATTTTTTTCCTCTTCGTCCTCAAATCTCTCTCTCTCTCTCTCTCTCTCTCTCTCTCTCTCTCTCTCTCTCTCTCTCTCTCTCTCTCTCTCTCTCTCTCTCTCTGCGTTCACCTTTTTTCCTCTTGTTTCTTTCTTTCTTTCTTTCTTTCTTTTTTCTTTGGCACTGATGATGATGTTCGTTCTTCTTTGGTTGTTGTTGTTGTTTTTGTTGTTATTATTATTATTGTTATTGTTATTATTATTTTTTATTATTAGTAGTAATAGTTTTATTACTGTCGCTTTTGTTATTATTAGTATTATCATTGTTTAAATTATATGATTTGTTCTATTTCTTTCATATTGATATAGTATTATTTTGCTTCTGTATATATTTCTTTCTTTTTCTTTTCCTTTTTTTTTTTCCTTTTTTTTTTTTTTTATGCATTGATATATAAATTATTCGTTTATGTTCGAATCATTTCTTCTTCCTTTTTCTTCTCATTTATTTGTCTATCAGAAAATACCAATGTGTTCTGTGCTATGTAACTTTCTTCCTTTATTTATTTACTTTTTTTTTTCCTTCTTTTATTTATATACCGACTGTCAATCAGGTATTAAAATCTCACCTGATTGATCTATTTATTTATAGGTTTGATTTATTTATTCTCTCATTTATTCATTAATTATTTGGCTCTCCATTTCTGTCCGTCAGTCTTATTTATATTTTCCTTTTTTCGTTCTTTTTTTATTTATGTTTTAATTTAAAGCATTTTTATTACTATATTTTTATGCTTTACTTTATTTTTACAGCGTACAAAATTCCATGGGTTCGCGAGAGAGAGAGAGAGAGAGAGAGAGAGAGGCTCAGGTGGGAACGCCAGGTAAATCTTGATTGGTGGAGCTTGTGTGTGGCGAGGAAGTAGTAGTAGTAGTAGTAGTAGTAGTAGTAGTAGTAGAAGAAGAAGAAGAAGAAGAAGAAGAAGAAGAAGAGATATTAGTAGGAAAAACAAAACAAAGAAGAGGAAGTTATCGGATAGCGCAGGGAAAAACGAACAGGGAAGAGAAAGAGGAAGAAAAGTAAAAATGGTGGAGGAACTAAAATGGAAGGAGGAAGAAAAAGAAGGAAAAAAGAACAAATACAAAAGAGCAAAGAGGAGATGAAGGAAGTGGAGGGTAGGGAGAGAAAGAGGAGGAAGAGAAGTGAGATAAGAAAGAGGACATAAAGACAGAAACGGGGATGAAGAGGGAAGAAGAGAAGAGGAGAGCAAATAAACAAGTAAAAAGGAGGAAGGAGGAGGAACGGAGATGAAGAGGAAAGAATAAGAGGAAAAGAGGGTAATATAAAGAAGTAAAGAGAAAGAAAGAAAGAAAGAAAGAGGAGGAGGAGGAGGAGGAGGAGGAGGAGAGTACTTCAATGCAGCTGTTCCTTAAAACTTCCGGGATGGACAGGTATGTGTGTGTGTGTGTGTGTGTGTGTGTGTGTGTGTGTGTGTGTGTGTGTGTGTGTGTGTGTGTGTGTGTGTGTGTGTGTGTGTCCTTCACAGTATGTACACATCACTATCGATAAAAGAAAAATAAGTAAATAAAAAAAAAAAAAAAAAACGTACCCATGAGTCACAGTTGAATAAGGTAGCACACACACACACACACACACACACACACACACACACACACACACACACACACACACACACTTCCACTAAAAGTCAATCAGTCGTTCAAGTCCCGAGCGAGGCAGCACAGCATAACTTTCATGGTTAACACTGCAAAGGGAATATGTAGTGGACGGACGCTTTTACTTCATAATTCACAACTACTACAAGAAACGACTTCAGGAATTCTTGTGAAACATTTGTAACTTTTTTTTTTTTTTTCATGTGATCATTATTTCTCGAGGCGACTCTGCTGCACGTGGAGGCAGAAAGGAGGAAGGAAGAAAGGCGGGAAGAGGAGGAGAAAATATAAGTATGTGTTATGAAGGAAGGAAGGAAGGAAGGAGGGAGGGTGAAGTAGAAGGTATATAAGCACGTTTTGTGAAAGAAGGAGAGAGGGAAGGAGGGAAGAAGTAAGGAAATAAGGAAGTTTTGTGAAGGAGGGTCGGAAGGAAGAAATGTAAGGGCTTTTTGTGAAGGAAGGAAGGAAGGAAGAGAAAATAAGCACTTACTGTGAATGAAGGAAGAAAAAGTACCTATTGTGAAGGAAGGAAGGAAGGAAGGAAGGAGGAAAATAAGCAACTATTATGGATGAAGTAAGAAGCACGTATTATGAAGGAAGGAAAGGAGGAAGAAAAGAAACAAATGCGAATAAAGGAGTAAATAAATTTAAAGCAGATCTTTTTAATGAAGGAGGGAGGAAGGAAGAAACAAATATAACCACGTATTATGAAGGAATAAGGAACCGGAAGGTCAGTGTGTATCGTCAATAAAAGGAAGAAAAGAAGTGAACACGTAAAACAAAAGAAGAAAAACGATGAAGATGAAGAAATAAGCAGGCATTGTGGTGAACTTCTTATACACGTACGTACGAAATGTTTGAGTCTGTTTAGTTTCTCCGAGAAGTGATGTTTCAGTCACAGAGATTCCAGCGATACTTTTTAACTTTCCTGCACAGCACCACGTTACTCTGAGCCAACTGTGCACCACCACCAAGCATTCCTCATAAAAAGGTTCCCATTACTCTTGCTTTCCTAAAACCATCTCTTTATGGCCCTACAAATTATGACACTCAGTCGATCGTGGAAGTCTTTATTTATTTTTTCTTTCCTGGCCATAACATTATTTCCAATGAGGATTTAATTTGGAGAGAGAGAGAGAGAGAGAGAGAGAGAGAGAGAGAGAGAGAGAGAGAGAGAGCAAATTTAGATCCAAGTGCAAGAGGACGCAGAGAGAGAGAGAGAGAGAGAGAGAGAGAGAGAGAGAGAGAGAGAGAGAGAGAGAGAGAGAGAGAGAGAGAGAGGGAGAGTAACTATGGTAACAAGTAACCTATATTAAAGTGGTCAGGAATAGAGACGACAAGAAAGTACCAGCATACTCGTAACTGGCGTGCGTGGCGGTAAATGTTTTGACCGGAGCTGGCAATAAGAGGTGAGAGAGAAGACGAGGACCCTTGTTATGAAACGCTTTACTCTCTCACCACTATGACTATTTTCAGAGGCCACAGACATGATTAGCCAGGTTCTCAAGAGTGCTTCTCCTGTTGATAATGTAGAAAGCTTGTTAATCTGCTGCTATAACCTGATAAACACCCTTAAAAAACCACGCAGCTTCCACTAGAACCTTTAGAATGGAGTGAAGGTTTGAGGAGAAGTGTCTCGGAACACGATCGACTGAGAGTGACCGAAGTAGGGAAATCTCTCTGTTGCGCGTGTTATCCTTTCATTTCCGTGTTAGA
>NC_059297.1:24174189-24189189 GCF_017591435.1 Portunus trituberculatus
CTCATGAATCAACGTCCTCAGGTGATATATTTCACCTGGGCGCAGTTCTCAGGGAGGTAATATATATATATATATATATATATATATATATATATATATATATATATATATATATATATATATATATATATATATATATATATATATATATATATATATACTCGTTTTGTGAGGAAGGATCAGAGGTGGGAGGTGAGGTGAGGATAGGGGGAAGGGGATGAAAGGAAGAGGACGGAATGAGGTATAGGATTGCGCTGGGGAGGGGAAGAGGGGAGAGCTGAATAGAGGAGTGAATGAGAAAGACAGAGGGGAGTGAATGGAAAGGGTAAAGGAGGAAGGGAGGGAAGGACGGAAATGATTGAGGGGAAAGGAAGAAGAGGGAGTGAGAGAAAGAAAGAAGAAAAAAACTGAGGGAGCATTTTGTATGGTTGTGATGATGATGATGATGATGATGATGATGATGATGATATGGTTGATAGTGATGATGATGATGTTGCTGATAGTGATGATAATGATAATGAACATCATCATCATCATCTTGTTCTTGTTCTTATTCTTCTTGTTCTTGTTCTTATTGTTCTTGTTCTTCTTCATCTTGTTCTTATTGTTCTTGTACCTGTTTCTCTTCTTCTTCTTCTTCTTCTTCTTCTTCTTCTTCTTCTTCTTCTTCTTCTTCTTCTTCTTCTTCTTCTTCTTCTTCTTCTTCTTCTTCCTCCTCCTCCTCCTCCTCCTCCTCCTCCTCCTCCTCCTCCTCCTCCTCCTCCTCCTCCTCCTTCTTCTGTTCTTGTTCTTATTGTTCTTGTTCTTCTTCATCTTGTTCTTCTTGTTCTTGTTCTTGTACTTCTTCTTGTTCTTGTTCTTGTTCTTCTTCTTCTTCTTCTTGTTCTTCTTCTTGTTCTTGTTCTTGTTCTTCTTCTTCTTCTTTTTCTTCTTCCTCCTCCTCCTCCTCCTCCTCCTGCTGCTGCTGCTGCTGCTTCTACTACTACTGGTGTTACTGTCACTGTTAGTGTAGTAGCAGTAATTGTACTAGAAGTAACAAGAACAGTGATAATGATGATAATAATAATAATAATGATAATTATGATAATGATAATAATTTATTATTATTATTATTATTATTATTTATTATTATTATTATTGTAATCGCAGCAATTACTCATGAATAGACATCACAAAAACCAGTCATCTTTAATTAACGTGATATTTTATTCATTCCTTTTACCTTTACTAATGACATCAAACGGCGGTGGCGGCCCTCGAAGCGAGCGCACGTGCACACACACACACACACACACACACACACACACACACACACACACACACACACACACACACACACAGCAGCAGCAGCAGCAGCAGCAGAACCAGCACCATGGTAGGTGACCCTCACAGCCTCGATGGCGCAGTAGGCAGCGCGTGAGTCTCATAATCTCAAGGTCGTGAGTTCGATCCTCACTCGGGGCAGGTCTTTTTGAGCGGCGCCTCTGCATGAAAGGCAAAGCCAGTTGGTGATATCGGAATGATGGAATGATAATAGTTGTAGTGGTGGTGGTAATAAATAATGATGAAGTAACGATGAATGAAATAAAATTGAATGTGTAGAACAGTAACAAATTTATTACTGACTGATTCAAACTAATTAAATGTGTATTTTTTTATGTTTTTATTTTGTTATTTATTTATTTATTTATTTTATTTAATTATTTTTTAATTAATTAATTTTTTTTTTTCAAACAGTCAAGTAGCAGCAGGCGCTTCTTGGTGTTGTTGTTGTTGTTGTTGTTGTGTTTACATGTGCCGCTCAACACATCAGTGGCTGGTGCACCTGGTATTCTGTGCGGCACGCGAGGTACTGCAGCTGTGCACTGTATGCTGTGTTGTGCATGCATCTGTGCAGCACAATGCGCACCGTTCCTTTGTGTGTTTGATAGTATGTTGTGTACACATCGTAAATATGGATTGTTTTTTATTGTTACTTGTTCTTTTATGTTTACACACTATAACTTCCTTTTCTCTCTCTTTTGTTTATACATTTATTTATTCATATATTTACTTACTTTTTATTCATTCATTTATATTCATGGCGACTTTATTTGTGTTCAGGCAACATTTATTTCAAAATATTAGATTATTGTTATTGTTATTATTATTATTATTATTATTATTATTATTATTATTATTAACTTCATCATCATCATCATCATCGTCATTATCAATATGCATTGCTGCTGCTGCTGCTGCTGCTGCTGCTGCTGCTGCTGCTGCTACTACTACTACTGCTGCTACTACTACTACTACTACTACTACTACTACTACTACTACTACTACTACTACTACTACTACTACTACTGCTGCTGCTGCTGCTGCTGCTGCTACTTTTCATTGCTACTGCAATTGATGTGCTCTAATGTTTGATTTCCTAGGGCTCGTAGAGAACACAAACAAGAGACAGGCAGCTGCAGGTGGACAGGTGAGGGTAGCTGGTGTATACGTTCTATTATCATAGTCTATCGATAGTGATGTTGATTAGCACCCTCATTACAAACGTCTAACACCATGAGTCACAGAAAGAGGTCGTCAGTGCAGTCACAGAATCGTGAATTAATGAAGTTGGCTTAGTTTCTTTTTTTTTTTTTTTTCATTTTGATGATGTTTGACACTCAGTTATTGTTATTATTATTATTATTATTATTATTATTATTATTATTATTATTATTATTATTATTATTATTATTATTATTATTATTATTATTATTATTATTATTATTATTATTATTATTACTACTACTACTACTACTACTACTACTACTACTACTACTACTACTATCATTGATGTTACTGTATTGTTAGGGGCAGAGGAAAGTGCCATTCGTATATGTGTGTGTGTGTGTGTGTGTGTTTATCTATGTGTATCGGATTGGTGAACAGCACGCGCGGGCACACACACACACACACACACACACACACACACACACACACACTAACATACAGGGTCAGCTGCGTCCTCGGGGAAAGGCACCTTTGGGGAGACGGTGGTCGCCGCGAGGACAGTACCCCCTTGAGGCGGCACCCTTAGAAAACCGGTTCCCGTTCTTTTTGAGTGCCGGGAAAGACAGCATGTGGGTGGAGGTCGGCGAGGAGCACGTGTTGTCCCAGCCACCACCAGCACAACCACTGCGGCGCCATAGGACTTACTTGTTGCGCCGCCAAAATATGCATGATTATATAAAGCCGTCAGTCATGTAACCGCAAGCAGGCAGCAATTCTGAGATAGACAGACAGGTAGTTACATAAATTGGTTGGTTAGTAGGTAAGTTGAGAGATAAGTATATTATCTGACCACAGCTATATATTATAAAGCAATGAAAATAAAGTATAGAGATAGTTACATTCATTTATTGAGAACAACAGTAATAAAGCATATAAAAAATCCCCAAATAATCGTGTCTTAAATTAAACAGCTGCAGTGTTCTTGAATTATTACAAGGACGAAGTAAACGAAGAGGAGAGGAGGAGGAGGAGGAGGAGTCTGTTACTGTTTGACTTTCCTTTTTAGTATTGTAAGTCACAAACGCTACACTTGAAAACAGGCGGCGATGATCCTTAGAATTGTCAAAGCTTACAACTGCTGATGAAAAAAATAATGTTGCTAATATTTGAAGTCCTCTCTGAAGCATCACTCCTGGTCAATCCTTGTCCCTTTTTAGCGTGGCCACAGCAAAGGAAACGGACTTAACAGAACAGATGATGGGGCAATTGAGGGAAGAAGATGAGAGAAAGACAGGAAGTGAGGTGGAGAGAATAGTATCAGAACTGCAAAGGATGGGAGCCACAGAAGAAGATATTAGGGAGAGAGACAAACAAAGGAGACTCGTACTTGGTTAGGTTATAAGTTAGGTTGAATCGAATAGCTATGACGAGGAGAAGATAGTGTGGTAGGCAGGGAATAGGGTAAGGTGGCTAGGGTAGGTTAGACAAATGGCAGAAAAAGAGAAGATGATGAGGCCGGCAGGGAATAGTGGTGAAGTAGCTAGGTTAGGTTAGAGAAATAGCGAAAAACATAAAATGGTGAAGCAGGCAGGAAACAATGATGAGATGGTGAAATGACGAAAAAGAGAAGATGATGAGGCCGGCAGGGAATAGTGATAAGGTGGCGAAACTTCATCTAATAGTCTTGGTGGGTGGGGTATGTTTTGTGGCGAGCAGAATAGTGGCGAGGAGTCATTTGCGTAATAATCATCCATGCCAGTGTGGTTTGCTAAGGTAGTTTGCAGCGAGGAGTTCGTTGTCATTCCTCCCAATTGTGGTTTGTTAAGAGAGCCTCACCGATACACAGCTGATGCATGCTTTGTACGGAGGAGTTACTGCATTCCTAACTTTTTTTTTTTTTTTTTTTTTTACTCCTATTTGGTACAGTACGCCTTTCCTTAATCACATATTCTACCACAGTGTCTGTTTGTTCTGCAGTCACCTCCAAACATTATATTGACTAGAAATTGCAACAAATCTGTTCCTTTACATCCCTTTCTTTCTTGTAACTTTTTTTTTTTTTTTTTTTGTGTGTGTGTGTGTGTGTGTGTGTGTGTGTGTGTGTGTGTGTGTGTGTGTGTGTGTGTGTTGTGAGTTGCTGCATGTCGCTTAGGCAAGGTTTTGTGAGACAGTGTACCAATGCGTGGCAGCGACCAACATAGCAGCGTGCATGGTGGTGGCGGCGAAGAGTGACAGTCTTACTTTGCCATGGTATGGGTTGTTAATTAGAAAAAAAAGCCTTATCAATATGGCGCGTGACATCAGCTCCAGTTGTGACGTCACGGTGTGTGGCTAATTCTGATTAGTCAATTTGATACCAGGATGATTATTATCGTGACAAGATTTTAATATAACTCTTTTTAATTGACTTACTGCGTAAATTTACCTAAACTTTATATATCACTAACACGAAAATTTGTAAAAAAAAAAAAATACAATCTTATATATATATATATATATATATATATATATATATATATATATATATATATATATATATATATATATATATATATATATATATATATATATATATATATATATATATATATATATTATTATTATTATCATTATTATTATTATTATTATTATTATTATTATTATTATTATTATTATTATTATTATTATTATTATTATTATTATATTTTATTTATTTATTTATTTTATTCATTTATTTATTTATTTTTATTTATTTATTTATTTATTTTTTTTTCATTGTTGTTGGTGGTGATGGTTGGACAACGGGCCTATGAAGTGTGGTGGTGACAACAGTGGAAGACGAACCGCACCAAAACGGCCGTTTTTTAGTGACCCGCCTTTGTTTGTTTGTTTGTTTGTTTGTTTTTGTTGTTTTGTTTTATTATTATTATTATTATTATTATTATTATTATTATTATTATTATTATTAATGTCATTACTATTGTTGTTGTTGTTGTTGTTGTTGTTGTTAATATCATTATCATTACCATCTCAACACACGATGGCTTTAGTAGTAGTATATACACGTACCCAGAAGGCTGCAGTAGACGCCTCCCTTGAAAAGACTATCCCATATTATATTACAGGTGCAGTTCATACTCGATCATTTATAGTCACAGATACAGATGGAGTGCAGTGAAGAAAAGTGCTAGAAAAGAGTCATCGTTACCAATTATTATCGTCATCGTCATTATCTTCATCACCACCACCATCATTATCGTCATCACCAACAGCACTGCACCTTTTATCGCCTTACCCGCTCATCACAAAGCCATCTCAGCACAAATGTCTTACCTCATTTAGCTCCCTGTCAGTCTTGCTCTATTATCATATCACTGGATTGCGATTTGGCTTATCTTGCTGTTTATCTGTTATCTCCTTGGCGAATGACGTGTCCTGTTTTATTTGCTTCATTTTATTCATTTATTTATTTATCTTATTTGTTTATCTATTTATTTTTTTGTGCGTGTTTTGTTTCTATTTAAAGTCTTCTTAACTTTGGTCTGGTCCTAAGTCATTTATTCTTTTCTTTTGGTTTAATCGTTTTGGTTGTCCTTGGCCAGTTACATGAAAAAAAAAGATAAATAAAAAGAATAAGGAAACTTGAAAAGACGTAACGTAGATCAATTGAAAAAAAAAAAGATATTAGCGAATCTCCGAAAAAAAATAAATAAATAAAAACATGTCTATCTATTTATTTCTCGTATAAATAATGTTGTCTCGACCTTTCATCCACTACTGTTTAGAAATCTCTCCTTCAATTTTTCTTCTAAATCTCTTATTTTTGTTTCTGATTTACACCACTATATATCTCTCCATGAATTTTACTCGTGCCTCTTCCTTCTTATTTTATTCTGATTTACCCAACTTTGTAAATCTCATCTTGAAATTTAACTTCCTTTTTTTTCAGATTTCCACCACTTTATAATTCCATTCTTGAATTTTACCTCTTAATTTTCTTATTCTTATTTTTACTTACTTCATTGTCTGTAAATTATTTCTTAAATTTTACTTCTAACCTTAACTTTTTTTCTTATTGTGATTTACATCAATGTTGGAAAATCTTTTCTTGAATTTCATCTCTGATTCTTTTTATTTTCTACTCTGACTTACTCGTCATTGCGTGCAAGCCTAAGAACAAAGTTGTGATCTTCGTCACGTGCCTCGAGGAAGAAAGGACCAAGGAATAGAGAACACAAGAGATAACAAGCTAACTTTGTCCTGTATTCTGAACGCTTCACTCTCTCATCTTGACTATTTCTAAATGTCACAGAGTCCTCTTGAGTGTTCCTTCTGTCAATAATGAAAAAAAAAAGATAATCTGTTACTAGAACCTTATAAAAAGAAACACTTTAAAATCCTTGCAAAGTCAAGGATTATGCAAAATTTCTTGATAAACTATTAAAAGGACCTTTAAACATCAATGATGCAAAAATCTTGATAATCTGTTACTAGAACATTTAAAAACACCTTTGAAAAAAACACGTAACTCCAGAGATCATGCAAAAACATCTTTCTAATCAATTAGAACCTTAAAAACATCCTTAAAAGCAGTGTAACTTTAAAGATGCAAAAAAGCTACATAAACTTACTAAAACATCAAAAAAACTTAAAAACTCGTCAAACTTCAAGTAAAACCTTTTAAACGTAGTGGATATGCAAGTGTTTTAGAATATGGTGCATAGACGGCCAGTAGTATATAAAGATTTGAAACGACTAAGTTTTGAGTTTTTATCCTCCTTTCTTCAACTCACCGCGTCTCTCTCTCTCTCTCTCTCTCTCTCTCTCTCTCTCTCTCTCTCTCTCTCTCAGCGGCCTTCCCTTCCGCAAAACAAACCCAAACTAAACACCACGAGTAAGTAATCATACGTGCAACATGATACCCAGGACAGAGCCAGGGACTGATATCAGTTCAGCATCATTTTCATCTCCCCGTCCCTTGAGAACTCGTTTTTATCTCTCCGCGATGAACAAGTAAGTTTTCACGTTTTTTTTGTTCTCTACTGCAACACCCCAGTGAGTCATAACGCGCCAACACGTGCCGCAGACCAGACCGCCTGCCTCTCTTCTGCCTCGCTAGCCCTGAGATGCTCCTTCCCCCTCCCTCCTCCTCCTCCGCATTACACGTGCTCTCACTACACACACACACACACACACACACACACACACACACACACACACACACACACACACACACAGGAGGACTTATTCTTAATTTTTTTTCTTATTTTAAAAGGGTACAAATTTCTCAAGAGCGTTTCGATGTGGCAGTAATGTTGAAATTTCTTTAATTTATCACAGGAACCACAATAAAAGAAACATCTATGAAAAAAAAAAAGAAAGGTAACAGTAAACGCGTGCAACTTCCACAATAGCCTCTTTGGAAGTATATTGTAGTGGTGTGACGCAGTGTTTCAGAATATAATAGTAATATAACTAGTAGATCGTTATCCATCATATTACACTTCCTCTCCCTCGTCTTCCCACCCATCCCCTCTCGTTCTCGTTTATAGCTAGCGATGGTGTAGGTGTGGGTGGGTCAGGGAGCAGGAAGGGATGAGGGGAGAAAGGGGGAGGGGTCTGATTTTGGCGGGAAGTGAAGGAAAGGAAAGGGAAGGGCGGGGCACAGTGCAGCTTATGGCGGGAAGACAGGTTGCTATAGTGCAATGAGATCTTTGGGAGTCATAGTGAACTGTTGATGTCATAGTACTTTTTTTTTTATTCTTCCTCTTTTTATGACATTAATAACTACTACTAATAATAATACTAATACTAATACTACTGTTACTATTGTCACTATCACTACCGATACTCTTAATATTTCAGTAACAATAACTGACAACAAAAACAACAACAATAATAATAATAATAATAATAATAATAATAATAATCTCAAAATTCCTTTTATATATTTAATTTGCGTTCCTCTTCCGAAACTGTTTAGTATTCAGAAAGCGTCTTTGAGTTTTGAGAGAGAGAGAGAGAGAGAGAGAGAGAGAGAGAGAGAGAGAGAGAGAGAGGTTGCTTCCTATTCTCCATCTCTTCAGTCCTCCTTCCCTCCATCTCCGTTCTCCCTTATTACTCCTTACCTGAAACAACCTCCCTCCTTCTCCTCCTCCTCCTCCGCCTCCTCCTCAGGGAAATGAACGTAGTACCTTTAGTTGTTGCTGTCGATTTTGTTGTTGTTCATGTTATTCACAGTATTATTATTATTATTATTATTATTATTATTATTATTATTATTATTATTATTATTATTATAAATGTTACATAAAAGCACATTCATAAACTTGCTGTATCTCTCTCTCTCTCTCTCTCTCTCTCTCTCTCTCTCTCTCTCTCTCTCTCTCTCTCTCTCTCTCCACGTGTTATGGAAAAGTTTGGCGCGTAACCAGTGTTCTTATAAACGACTTCCCTCACACACACACACACACACACACACACACACACACACACACACAGGTCATTCATGCCATGTGTGTATGTGTGTGTGTGTGTGTGTGTGTGTGTGGTCTCAGGCCTATCCAAAGATCGGAAATAATTCTGACGCTCGGTCGTCTGCTGGTCACAGCAGATCAAACAGTGAACAGCTACACGTGATCGTTAAATTCCTGCTTCGAAAAATAGATAAATTCGTAAATAAATTCATAGATAATTGAATAAATGAAAAAATATGAAAAACTAAGTAAATAGGATCTAGCTATCTACTATAAGTCTTTCTATTGATACTACTACTACAACTACTACTACTACTACTACTACTACTACTACTACTACTACTACTACTACTATTTTTTTATCCTCCTGTTACTCTTCCTCCTCCTCCTCCTTGTCCTCCTCCTCTTCCTCCTGCTCGTCATCGCATCTCCATCACGTCTGTCTGTCTGTCTGGCTTCATGAGAAACTTTGGAAACTCTCTCTCTCTCTCTCTCTCTCTCTCTCTCTCTCTCTCTCTCTCTCTCTCTCTCTCTCTCTCTCTCTAAGTTTGACGGTTGCTAGGGTTAAGATTAGCTCTCTCTCTCTCTCTCTCTCTCTCTCTCTCTCTCTCTCTCTCTCTCTCTCTCTCTCTCTCTCTCTCTCTCTCAATGGTATATTTCCTGCCTCACCACGTCATCAGTGCGTGAATCACTCGCATTATGAAAATTGTCTCTTCCTGGGAGATAAGGAGGTCTCTTTCTTCCCTCCTTTCCTCCCTCCTTCCTCTGTGTCTCATTCCCTCCCTGCCTCCCACTACCTCCCTCCTGTCTGCCTCTGTGCTTCTCTCTCTCTCTCTCTCTCTCTCTCTCTCTCTCTCTCTCTCTCTCTCTCTCTCTCTCTCTCTCTCTCTCTCTCTCTCTCTCGTGTGTGTGTATGTGTGTTTCCTTCATCAGTCTTTTTTCTCCTCCATCCTTCTTTCAATCCCTCCATTTCCTCTTTCCTTCCATTCTTTCCTCCCTCCCCCCTCCCTTCCCTCCATCACCTCATCCTCATCTCGACACCTCCTTCCCTCTCACTCCCCCTCCCTCCTGTTCTTTCCTTTCGTTCTCTCCCTCTCCATCTCCCTTCCTGCTTCCTCCTCTCCCTCCTCTCCTTTCCTCTCTTGCTCTGACGCCAGATGTCAACAAACAGAGGACCAACATGGCGGTGCCCTCACACGACACCGGCTTCATTGTGTCGCTGTAACCTGACCGCCGCCATCTTGGTACGCCCGTCTCCCTCTGAGCCCGTGATGATGATGAAAATAATTATAATAATAGTAAGTTATGACAATAATAATAATAATAATGATAACGGTAATTCAGTATTTTGTAAGGTTATTGTATTATTTTTGCTTTAAATGTAATTATAATGGTGATAATTCTCTCTCTCTCTCTCTCTCTCTCTCTCTCTCTCTCTCTTCGGGGAGTTGGTTGGGGAGGGTTGCCAACGAGCGCATTTCTTTCCTCTCCCCCTTCCCTCACTTCGTCTCTCTCTCTCTCTCTCTCTCTCTCTCTCTCTCTCTCTCTCTGGTCGTTTAATTATTTTGTGTAAAAACTTCAACTCGCTACTAAAATTTCAGGTTTGATTATCCCGTTCCGAGGAGGAAAAAGCGGAGGAGGAGGAAATAATGGTGAGACATGATGATGATGATGATGGAAGGTATCTTCTACTACTACTACTACTACTACTACTACTACTACAGGAGGGAAAGATAGGGCGGAAATGGAGGAGGAGGAGGAGGAGAGAAGAGGAAAACTTGCATCAAAAAGTTTAGTTGGTCGTCACCACCACCACCACCACCACCACCACCACCACCACCACGACGACCAGAAATATCTCCCAGGGCAAGATGTCCGAACAAACAGAAGGAAAATTAGCGCGTAATCAAATGAATGTCCAAAATAAAAAATCTCCTCCCGACATTTCTCGACTAGCGGCGGCGGTGGTGGTGTGGTGATGGTGGTGCTGGCGGCGGCGGCGGCAGTGGCGGCGATAGATAGAAGTGATGGTATAATGGTAGTAGTAGTAGTAGTAGTAGTAGTAGTAGTAGTAGATAGTAATAGTGGTCGCAGTGATGGTATGGTAGAGAAGATCTGGCAGGCTAGACTAGGGTGTTAGAGAACGGTGGTGGTGGAGAGAGAGAGAGAACGGAGCTGAGTTGAGTGAGGGTGGGTCGCTGGCTGGCTGGCTGGCTGTTGGGGCTTTTGCGCTGCTGGGGCCGGGGTTGGGCGGGAACAGGGCTCGGTCGGCTCTCTCTCTCTCTCTCTCTCTCTCTCTCTCTGGGTGGAGGAGGGAAGATCGGACGGGGAGAGAGAGAGAGACAGAGCGAGGGAGGGAGGCACGGTGAGGGGCGAGGGAGGGAGAGGCGAAGAGTGGGGGGGCGACTGGTGGTTGGTTAGAGCAGGGTGTGGTGATGGCCGGGGTGTACCGTGCTCACTATTTTCTCAGAGCGGGGTTGAAAATTGCCAAATGCTCTGTTTTATCGAAGAGGCCGCTGCTAGCATTCAATTTTGCGGGGGTGAGGGGTGAGGGGGGGAGAGGAGTGAGAGAAATGGGGGGACTGCAGTGAGAGGGACAATAAGAGAAAGGGGTAGTGGGTGCAAAAATCATACTACAACTACTACTACTACTACTACTACTACTACTACTACTACTTCTACTTCTACCTCTAATCTTTCTAAATGCTAGTACGAAAGGCGAAAAGTCTTCTCTCTCTCTCTCTCTCTCTCTCTCTCTCTCTCTCTCTCTCTCTCTCTCTCTCGTTCGTTCGTTCGTTCCTTCCTACTCTTTCCTAACCTCTTTCTCCATCCGTCTCCGTCTCCTCCTCCTCCTACTCCTACTCCGCCTCCGCCTCCTCTTTCTTCCTCCTCTTTTCTTTCCTCTCTTTTCTCTCCTCTTACTCGTCCCTCCCTGGCCCCACCCGCCCATCCCCTGAGCCCTTTCCGCTTTCTTCTTTTCTCCGTTCTCTCTCTCTCTCTCTCTCTCTCTCTCTCTCTCTCTCTCTCTCTCTCTCTCTCTCTACCTGAGCCTTTCTTTACACTCATCTTTCATGTCTTTTTCTTTCTTGCCTTTCTTTTCTTTCTTGTGATATCTTCTCCATTCGGAATAAAGGAGGAAGTGAGGAAATGTACGAGAGAGAGAGAGAGAGAGAGAGAGAGAGAGAGAGAGAGAGAGAGAGAGAGAGACTCCTTCAGGCGAGGAACAAAAAGTCATTAATGATTGTCGTTGTGAAAATACCAGGCAGCCGGAGGGAGGGAGAGAGGGAGAGGGAGAGGCAGTCATGGAGGGAGAGGGAGAGAGGTAGGAATAGAGGGAGACGGAGAGAGGCAGGCATGGAGGGAGAGGGAGAGGGAGGGAGGTTGGGTAAGAGCAAAGTTGGCTTGAAAATAGATCAACCGATTATTATTTTTTTCTCAACTTCGTTTTTTTCTGTTCTTTCCCCCTTTTCTTTTTCATTTTGATGACGTTTGACTCAAAAGTTTTTACTCTTATTATTATTGATGTTTCTGTATAGCTGGGCGGGAGAACATTTTTAAAGTGTGAGTGTGCGCGTGTGTCTGGGGGCCGGCGCACACACACACACACACACACACACACACACACACACCGGTTCGCTAAGTTCGTATTCGGGTCCGGTTGAGACAGGCGTAACCGTGTGTGTGTGTGTGTGTGTGTTGCGGCTGGAAATCGATCTGTTCTTCCCTCCCTCCTCTTCCCCTCCCTCTCCACCTTCCCCTCCACTCACGTCCACATGCCCCTCTTCCCTCCATAACCCCCCACTCCCCCACAACTGCCGTAAGGGTCATGGGAAACATTAACAGGAGGCAAAACGCGCCATTTTCACCCTTACTGTTTCTCATACTATACGTATAGAATATATATATATATATATATATATATATATATATATATATATATATATATATATATATATATATATATATATATATATATGGAGAGACATCGGTGTGTGTGTGTGTGTGTGTGTGTGTGTGTGTGTGTGTGTGTGTGTCCTCGCTCCGCCCATCTCCGGAGAGAGCTGGCAACCCACACTGCTCGCTCTCTCTCTCTCTCTCTCTCTCTGAGTGTGTGCCGGCGGGTCTGTGAGGGGTGGCTAGGCCTGGTGGTCCCCTCCTTTCCTCCTCCCTCCATCCCTCTTTCCTCCCTCCATGGTTCCTTTCCTCCCACCCTCCGTCCATCCATCCCCTTCCTTATTTTTCCGTCCCTTCCTCCTTCTTTTTTCCTTTTTTTTTTCTTCCCTCCCGTTGGGTGTTTTTCGTGCATGTGCCGGGAAGGGGCGACCCACTTTACAGCGCGCATGACGTCAGACGGAGTGAGAGACAGACACAGACAGATAAATTACGCAGTGTTTGTTATATGGAAATACTCATTACACTATTAAGTTGAACGACAACAGAATCACACACACACACACACACACACACACACACAGAGAGAGAGAGAGAGAGAGAGAGAGAGAGATAATTGAAAACTGGGGTTGAGCTTGTTGTTTTGTCTTTCCATAGGACGTAATAAAGATATTTACTTTTTGCATCTCTCTCTCTCTCTCTCTCTCTCTCTCTCTCTCTCTCTCTCTCTCTCTCTCTCTCTCTCTCTCTCTCTCTCTCTAACTATATAGTCAGTCCTTCCTCTCCCGCCCATGTTCCATTTGTGTGTGTGTGTGTGTGTGTGTGTGTGTGTGTGTGTGTGTGCTCAACTCATTCAGGCAAAAAAAGGGAGTACACACACAATCTACTCCATTTCACACACACACACACACACACACACACACACAGAGAGAGAGAGAGAGAGAGAGAGATAGTACACTCACCGTTGCTTGAATCAGTCATTGCCTTTACCTGGAGAAGGAAAGACGGCAGGTGTTATTCTCTCCCTCTCCCTCTCTCGCCCTCCTCCTCCCACCAATCCCGCCTTCCTTTACCTTCATTCCTCCCTTCAGACCCCCTGCGTCTCTCTCTCTCTCTCTCTCTCTCTCTCTCTCTCTCTCTCTGTCTACCCAGCGACCCTCCCCCTACCCTATTCTTTCCTATCTCTCACTCCCCATCCCCTCTCTCTTCCCCTCCCCTTAGTCTTTTTTTTTGTCTTATGTTACCCCCTTCCTCCTCCTCCTCCTCCTCCTCCTCCTCCTCCTCCTACTTCCTCTGTCTGCCGACCTCTCCAGATCTCTTATTCTCTTCCGCTCTCATTCCTCTCTTTCTTTCTTTCTCTCTTTCTTTTTTATGTCATTTTGGTTGTCCTTCCTTCATCTTTTCCTTCTCGTAAGTTGTATGCATCTCTCTCTCTCTCTCTCTCTCTCTCTCTCTCTCTCTCTCTCTCTCTCTCTCTCTCTCTCTCTCTCTCTCTCATCTCTCTCTCTCAGTTTCATGCCTCCCTCCTTTCACGTTCAGACTTCCATCCTCTCTCTCTCCCTCTCTCCCTTCCCTCTCACTTTCCTCCTCCTCGATCTCCACCCACCCTTGCCTCTTTCCTCTCCCCTTCCTTTCCTCCTAAAAGTTTCCTTTTTTCCCCCATCTATCCTTTCCTATCCCAGACAGCTCTCTCTCTCTCTCTCTCTCTCTCTCTCTCTCTCTCTCTCTCTCTCTCTCGATGGGAAATGGGTGAGATATATTTTTAGTCCTACCTTCTCATCTAAGAGAGAGAGAGAGAGAGAGAGAGAGAGAGAGAGAGTATAAAGGGGTAAGAGGTGTGTGTGTGTGTGTGTGTGTGTGTGTGTGTGTGTGTGTGTGTGTGTGTTTTCGCCTTGATTGGAGTCCTCTTGTCTTTAATTAAGCTTACCTGCCCTGACTGCTTCCCCAGGAGAGAGAGAGAGAGAGAGAGAGAGAGAGAGAGAGAGAGAGAGAGAGAGCGATGTAAGACTGGCAAGGTAGATTACGGATTACCCTCTCTCTCTCTCTCTCTCTCTCTCTCTCTCTCTCTCTCTCTCTCTCTCTCTTCATCTCCGGTATAAAAGGAAGAGGCACCAAAGAGATGTATGAAAGGAAGAAAAATAAGATGAGAGAGAGAGAGAGAGAG
>NC_059297.1:24194189-24196689 GCF_017591435.1 Portunus trituberculatus
TCTTAACCCCTTGACTGGCATGGCTTCTCTCTCCTCACGCCTGCCTCAAGTTTAATAAAATTTTATGGTGAAAGTTTACTGTATAATTTTGAAACCCGCCACTGACAGAGAGAGAGAGAGAGAGAGAGAGAGAGAGAGAGAGAGAGAGAGAGATAGTGTACCTGGAGTCTTTCAGTGTCCGGCGTTTTATTTTTGCTGGTGTGAAGACATAAGTGTTGCTCAGATAACAGGTGTCACATTATCATTTAGTCAAGGGTTAGGAGTTTTCAGTTGTATTTGCTCTAATTTCTCGCCTTCACCGCTATCATTATCTTATCACCTGCTTTTATGAATTAAGAGTTTTCAATTGTATTTGCTTTCACTTACCGTCATTACTGTTGTCATTATCTTCATCACTTGCCTTCTTGATTCTACTTCAGGATAAAGACCCTCTACCAAGGACAAACAACTCTGACCTTTCTACTCATCTTAAGGTCGTATTATGAAACGCCCTGCTCTTACCACCACGACTATTTCCCAAGGCCATGGAGATGGTTAGCCGAGTTCTCAAGCATGTTCTCTCTTTCTAATGATGTGTGAAGTAATGTTACTCTGTCACCAAAAATACCCTTAAAAACCAGTGGTGCTTCAACTAGACCTTTTGAAAGTTGATAGTGAAGGTGTGGCACTAAAGTGTTTTAAAATTTGGTTCACCTGTCATTACATTTCAGACCGCCTTAGCAAAACGTTTTACCTTATCTGTCAATCTTTTTTTTTTTTTTTTCACTGTCCTAGGCTGCCATTCTGTCTCTCAAATAATACTGGTCTTTGTCACCAGTACATTTTAGACTACATTATTGAAGCTCCTTATCTCACTTCTTGACCTTTTCTGTCTCCTATTGGCCTTATTTATTTCCTTATTTCACCATCTTAGTCTGTAATTTTATCTCTAATAATACTGGTCTTCGTCACCTGTACATTTCAGACCACCTTAGTAAAAATCGCCTTACTTCATTTCTCCACCTTTTCTGTCTCCTGTAGGTTGCCATTCTGTCTCTCTCTACTCTCGAAAAATACTGGTTTTTATTTTTATCACCTGTACATTTCAGACCATGTTATCAAAAACGCCGTACCTCGTTTCTCCACCTTTTCTTCTTTATTTCACCATCTATAGGCTGGTCTTTGTCACCTGTACATTTCAGATTACCTAAGCAAAATTCCTTACCTTATTTGCTCCATCCTTCCTGTCCCTTACCGTTCGTCACTCTAATTATGCTACCCCTCCATTACCTGTTCAGTTCTGGTTGGTGTCGTGTTGTGTCTTGTCCACGTTCAAAGTTTTCCCTTCAGCAGCTCGTTTGTCTAATGGGCTTCCTCAGCTATATCCTTATTTCCTCCTACCACTGTTCAAATTTCCCTTTCTGTTACTCTGACCACTAGTATCTTTCCAGTGCTGATGTTGTCTTTTGTCCACGCTCACAGTTTTTTTCCTATAGCTTGTTGTTTACCTAATGCCACCTTGCCTCCTCACTCTTATCCTTTCCTTTTTTTCATTGTTCTAGTCCCCGTTCTATTAATCTAATGATACTAATCCTCTGTCTGCCCATTGTGTGCTGTGTCCTGTCCACATTCTGTTTTTCAATAGCTCTTTGTTTACCTAGTGACACCTCGCCTTTATATATATTCCTTCTTTCACCGTTCCAGGTTCCCCATTCTGTTACTTTAATAATACTAATCCTCTGTCTGTGTATTGTGTGCCGTGTCTTGTCCACATTCTCAGTTTTTCCCAATAGCTCGTTGTTTACCTAATGCCACCTCACGTCCTCACTACCCGTAAGTTTATCTATGTAACCTTCTCTTTGTTCTCGCCACCTGACCTCCAAGCGAGCGTGTCCCACTCATCCACTGCCCTATTTGTGAACCAGTTTCCTGCTTATCTGTGTGGTGTTGCGCGGCACGAGACTATTATGCTGGTGTTGGCGTCTCGTCCCCTACCTACCCTGCCCTACCCTCCGTCTCCCCTCCAAGCCTTCCAGCTCTCAAACATTTTACCCCTAGCCCTCCCCATCTCTCTCCCCACGTGGCCAGGGAAGAAACTCTCGCTGAAAGGTCGCTCACTGTGTCTTTTATTATGTGTAAAGGAGGCTGCTGAGGCTGACAAAAAAAAAGGGATATAAAAAACAGCCTGTCTAATTGATGCTTACCTGGGAGCAAATAGAAAAGGGTTCAGGACTGGTGGGTGATTCAGTTCCGGTGGTGTTTTGATGCTCTGTTGTTTAGTGAGTAGTGCAAGTCGTAGGGAGGTGAATAAAAGGAAATGATCGTAGTAAGTGGTAGAAGTCGTAGGGAAATGAAGAAAAAAAAAATAGATAAAGGTAGTAAGTTGTGGAAATCGTGGGAAGATGAAAAAAAAAAAAATATTGAGGATCAGGTTTAGAGTTATTAGATAGAGAGTTTGCAGGTGAGTGAGATGAAGGTAAAGTTTAATGAAGGGTGAGAAAGAGAGAGATATATAAATAAT
>NC_059297.1:24211689-24214189 GCF_017591435.1 Portunus trituberculatus
CTTTCCCTCTCCTTCCTTACCCTCCCTGCCACCACTCTTCTCCTTTCCCACCTCTCCACCTCCCCCTCTCTCCCTCTCCTTCCCTTCAGTGAATTTAGTCCCTAGGGAGCACTTGTTAAGGGGAAGGGATGGGGGTGGGGGAAGAGGGGAGAGGGTAGGTGTTGTACTGTGTTAATTAATTGTCAGAAAAGTTAGAAAATTTGTGAGGTGGGTTAATGAGGAACAGGTAAACAGGTGTGTGTGTGTGTGTGTGTGTGTGTGTGTGTGTGTGTGTGTGTGTGTGTGTGTGCAAGTTTATGCGTGGTGATGGCGTCGGTAGTAATAGTGGTGGTGGTGGTGGTGCGTATAAACATTAACAAAAGAAACAAAAAATAAAGAAAGAAAGAGCAAGAAAGAAGACGAGGAAGAGAAAGAGGAGGAGGAAGAGGAGGAAGTAAAAGAAGGAGGTATGAAACGCGAATTTTAAACTTAGAAGTAGAGAATGACAGGGGGGAGGAGAAGGAGAGGGGAGAGAGAAAGAGGGGGATGTAGTAGAAATATCGTGTAATGGGGAGGGAGGGGAAATGGGTGGGGTGGTGAGGGTAGTGTGTATTGATTTAGTCTGCAGTTGTGGTGGTGGTGGTGGTGGTGGTGGTGGTGGTGTTACAGTGTAGCAGTCGGGGGTGGGGAGTGTGAGGAAAGGGAGGGGAAGAGAAGGAGAAAGAAGGGGAGGAGGAGGAGGAGAGAAAATTAGGAAGGGAGGGGAAGGTATGGAGGTGACAGTCCTAACTATCTCTCTCTCTCTCTCTCTCTCTCTCTCTCTCTCTCTCTCTCTCTCTCTCTCTCTCTCTCTCTCTCTCTCTCTCTCTCTCTCTCTCTCTCCCCCATTTGGGACTATCGGAGGAAGATCTATTAATCTGTTTACAAAGAGGGAGGAGGAGGAGGAGGAGGAGGAGGAGGAGAATAGAGGAGAGGGAGGGATAGTCACTGAACTGTGGAGGTAAAAATCGAGGAAGAGGAAAAATGTGAGAGAGGGATTAATGGGGGGGGGAGGGAAATAGATGGGGAAGAGGAAGGAAGAGAAGAGGAGGAGGAGGAGAGAAAGAGGAGGAGAAAGAATAATGAAAGGAGCAAGGGAAGAAAGGGAAGGAGGAAGGAAACTATACAACAAGAAGAGGTGTAAGAGAGAGAGAGAGAGAGAGAGAGAGAGAGAGATAAAGGGAGAGGAGGGACCTGGAAGACTTTTTCTCCCCGACCCTTTCTCTCTCTCTCTCTCTCTCTCTCTCTCTCTTTTCTTACTCTCAAAGGGAAAGAAAAAATAGACGAGTTCAATTTTCCGAACTTTTATTTTTGTCTGACTAGGAAAACAACGAGAGAGAGAGAGAGAGAGAGAGAGAGAGAGCTGTTTCAATTCACCTGCGCTCTCTCTCTCTCTCTCTCTCTTTTTTTTTTTATAGATATATGACTCGAGTTGAGGCTTCACTGTTTCGAAACGGTTTCAAATTTTTGGTTTTTTAATGGTTCGGAGGGATTCGTTTCGCTGGAGGTTCGGCTGTGTTTGGTGTCGTGGTCTCGTAATGTCACGTTCCGAAGCTTCGAGACTTGGTACAGCCGGGGTTCTTTTTTTTTTTTTTTTTTTGTGTGTGTGTGTGTCTGGTTTCGCTCCATCGTTAATCGCAACCCACTCTCTCAAAAAAAAAACTTCAATTATCCTTTCTCTCTCTCTCTCTCTCTCTCTCTCTCTCTCTCTCTCTCTCTCTCTCTCTCTCTCTCTCTCTCTCTCTCTGTGTGTGTGACATTTGGGATGCTTGTCAAGATTTGTATTCAGATTTATTTAATATTTTTTTTTTTTTTTTTTTTTTTGCCCCTTCCTTTGTTTTCTGTTTTCATTTTCTTTTTTCTTTTTTTCTTTCATTAATTCGCTTTTGTTTGATCTTCGCTATTGTGCTTTTTTTTTTTACTTTTTTATCTTTCGTTCTTGTCTTCCATCATTTTTTTTTCTTTTTAACTTTTTTTTTCCGGTTATTTTTTTTCTTTTCTCTTTTATTCATCCGTTCCTTCTTTTCTTTCCTTCTTTCTTTTTCTTCCTTTATTTATTTACTTCTGTCTGTCTGCGTTTGTCTTTCGCCTTTCCTTTCCTTTCCCTTCCCTTCCCTTCCCTTCTTTCCTTCCTTCCTTCCTTCCTTCTTCCTTCCTTCAATCCTTATTAATATTTTTCGTATTGTTCCTTTCCTTTTCTTTCTTTAAATGCTATTATTTTATTATTTGTGTAATTTCTTTCTTTTCTTTCTTTTCCTTTTTATTTATGTATAGTTCATTAAGAAAAGTAAAAATTGTGCATGCGCAAGTTATTCCAGAGAGAGAGAGAGAGAGAGAGAGAGAGAGAGAGAGAGAGATTACACATTCATTCTTTAGGAGGTTTCTTTATTCTCTCTCTCTCCCTCTCTCACACACACACACACACACACACACACACACACACACACACACACACACACACACACACATATTACATTTTAGA
>NC_059297.1:24226689-24231689 GCF_017591435.1 Portunus trituberculatus
CTCTCTCTCTCTCTCTCTCTCTCTCTCTCTCTCTCTCTCTCTCTCTCTCTCTCTCTCTCTCTCTCTCTCTCTCTCTCTTCCTTTATGTAATCTTATTTTTCCTCCCTCACTCTGTTGCAGTTTGTTTAATCTCTCTCTCTCTCTCTCTCTCTCTCTCTCTCTCTCTCTCTCTCTCTCTCTCTCTCTCTCTCTCTCTCTCCTCCTCCTCCTCCTCCTCCTCCTCCTCCTCCTCCTCCTCCTCCTCCTCCTCCTACTCGTTTTCCTCGTCGTCCTCCTCGTCTTCCGCCTTCCTCCTCCTCCTCCTCTTCCTCCTCCCTCTTCAGGTCTGCCTCAGGTGTGCCTCGAAGCCCTCCTCCTCCTCCTCCTCCTCCTCCTCCTCCTCCTCCTCCTCCTCCTCCTCCTTCTCCTTTAGAATTGCAACGCAGAGATGGACAAGGAGGAGGAGCAGGAGGAAGGAGAGATTTGCCTGAGGTATTTCTCTCCAGGGTGAATCTCTCTCTCTCTCTCTCTCTCTCTCTCTCTCTCTCTCTCTCTCTCTCTCTCTCTCTCTCTCTCTCTCTCTGGTGGACGGAGTAAAAGGTTTCTTTCTTCCATAATTTATTGCCAATTAACAAGGAAGATCGACAGAGAGAGGGGAGAGCCGCTCGCACACACACACACACACACACACACACACACACACACACACACACACACACACACACACACACACACACACAAGCCAGATGAACCCCACATGGCCTTATCTTCAACACCACCACCACCACCACTACCACCACCACTTCCACCACCACTATCACCACCACCGTTGCTGTCCACACCACTTCAACCACGATCACCACCTCTACTGCTGCTGCTGTTGTTGTTGTTGTTGTTGTTGTTACTGGTGGTGGTGGTGGTATATCTACTACTACTACTACTACTACTACTACTACTACTACTACTACTACTACTACTTTACCTCCACATCAACATCACCACTTCAACATCATCATTGTCATCACTTCTGTCAAAACCATCAACACACACACACACACACACACACACACACACACACACACACACACACACACACACACACACACACACACACACACACACACACACACACACACACACACACACAACTGTTAATCTTTACACACACACAACACACACACACACACACACACACACACACAGAGAGAGAGAGAGAGAGAGAGAGAGAGAGAGAGAGAGAGAGAGAGAGAGAGAGAGAATACTCTCATTCATACATTCCAACCAACTTTAAGAGAAGGAGGAGGAGGAGAGGAAGAGAGAAAGAGAGAGAGAGAGAGAGAGAGAGAGAGAGAGAGAGAGAGAGGGAGAGGAGAGAGAAGAAGAGAGGGAGAGAGAGGGAGGAAGAAGCAGAGAGAGAAGGTGGGAGGGAGGCAGGAAGGGAGAGGAGAGAGGTAAGGTAGGTCACGGCCTCTCCTCCCCTCTCCTCTCTCCCTCTCACCCTAACTAACACTTACAGCTTTGAAGTCACTCATCACACACACACACACACACACACACACACACACACACACACACAGATACTACAGAGAGGAAGGGGAGGAGGAGGTAAATGGGGATGACCAGGAGGAGGAGGAGGAGGAGTGGTAGGGGCCGTGGGAGGATGAGGGTTACGCCTTTTCTTTACCTGTAACCTGCAAACGGGACTTAGGTCGTTGTTGCTCGTAACCTCAAGGCTATTACAATCAGCTGCTATATACGGGGATTCCCCTCTCCTCCTCCTCCTCCTCCTCCTCCTCCTCCTCCTCCTCCTCCTCCTCCTCCTCCTCCTCCTCCTGATACTGATTCTTCTTCCTCTTCTTTGCACCCAAACTTAAACACGTGTGTGTGTGTGTGTGTGTGTGTGTGTGTGTGTGTGTGTGTGTGTGTGTGTGTGTGTGTGTGTGTGTGTGTGTGTGTGTGTGTGTGTGTGTGTGTGTGTGTGTGTGTGTGTGTGTGTGCTTGAAATGATTACACTTGTTTTTAAAAATTAACTTGTTTTAAAATTACACACACACACACACACACACACACACACACACACACACACACACACACACACACACACACACACACACACACACACACACACACACGCCTCATGAAAGGAGAGCAACTGAAAAGAAAAAAAAAAGAAAGTTCATTAAGGCGAAGTTTCGAAAAAAGGAAAAAAAGGAAAATATATTAAAAAAGGTTTGAATCAACAAAAGCTTGCTCATTTCACTCCATAATTGAACTTTTTATAATTATGTATTGGATTCATTAACCCCCCACCCATTAATTTCCTCTCCCTCTTCTCTTTCCCTCCCTTCCTTTCCTTTCCATTTCTTTCCCTTCCTTTCCTTTTTTTCTCACATTTTTCCCGGTCGTATTTGCTTCTTTTTTTTTATTTCCCTTCCGTTGTCTTTTTTCCCTTTCTACTCACTTTACTTTATTTTCTCTTCTTTCCTTTTCTCTCTTTCATTTCCTCTTTTTTTCTTTCTCTCCTTCCCAATCCTCAGTTTTTTTTTTTCCTCATCATTTTCCATTCCTTTTCATTATTTTTCTCTTCTCTTCTCTTTAGTGTTTTTTTTCTATCTTTTTTTCCTCTCCGTCTCTTCCTCTCTCTTTCTTTTAATTTCGTTTGCCATTCCTTCTCTCATTTTATTTTCTTCCTTCATTTATTTTACCTCTTTTTCGTTCATGTCTTCCCCCTCTTCCTCTTTTTCCTTTTCATTATTTCTATTCTCTCTTTTTTTTTTTTACCTTTCTCTCCTTCCATATCTCTTCTCTCCCCTACTTTCTCTTTTTTTTTTTTTTTATCACTATTCCCCTTTTCCTTCCCTCTTCCCTTCTTTCTTCGTTTCTCGCTTCTCTTTGAGTCTATTCCCCTCTTACCATTCTTTCCTCTTCCTTTTCTTTATCTTTTTTTTTGCTTTTATTTCCTTCCTTCCCTTTCTCTTCTCTCCCCTTCTCGTCTATCCCCTTAGTTTTTTTTTTTTTTTTTTTCCATAACATTTGTCTTTCTTACCTGTGTTTATTTTGTTTGTTTTTTGTTTTTTTTTACGTCGATTTCTTTTCCTTTCTTTTTTTTTTTTTTCTTTCTTTTTTTTTCTCATTTTCTCACCCGCTTCTCTTATTTTTCTTGTCCTTTTTACCCGATTTTATTTTTTGTTTGTGTTTCCTAGTTTATTTTCTTCTCTCTCTCTCTCTCTCTCTCTCTCTCTCTCTCTCTCTCTCTCTCTCTCTCTCTCTCTCTCTCTCTCTCTCTCTCTCTCTCTCTCTCTCTCATTCGCGTACTCATTACCAGAAATTGAGAAAATAAGCTTTAGATGGTAATGGGAATTGAGAGAGAGAGAGAGAGAGAGAGAGAGAGAGAGAGAGAGAGAGAGAGAGAGATTTTATCCCCGATTTAGTTTTCGTTGTTGTTGTTGTTGTTGTTGTTGTTGTTGTTGTTGCTGTTGTTATTATTTTTGTTGTTGTTGTTATTATTATTATTATTATTATTATTATTATTATTATTATTATTATTATTATATTGTTTATTATTCTGATTTCTCTCTCTTCTCTCTCTCTCTCTCTCTCTCTTCTCTCTCTCTCTCTCTCTCTCTCTCTCTCTCTCTCTCTTCTCTCTCTCTCTCAATCTTAGTCTCTCTTGTTGTTGTTGTTGTTGTTCTTCTCTCTGTCTCTCTCTCTCTCTCTCTCTCTCTCTCTCTCTCTCTCTCTCTCTCTCTCTCTCTCTCTCTCTCTCTCTCTCTCTCTCTCTCTCTTTTTTTTTTTTTATTTAAACAAAACTTTATACAAAGGAACATGTACCCAAAGGCGCACTGTCGTGTGCTACCTATTCTAAGGGTACTACAATCTATTTCTCTACAATATTTACAAGACTTAAAAATAGATAATATACAAGATGGTCAGCATGTAAATGGAGCACTATTCGTTTCACTTCACTAGCACTATTCACGCACTGCACTACACTGAGTGTCACGTCACAAAGAGTGTCAGAGGAGTTGGCAGTGTCTGTCTCCACTTATGTGCCATCAGTTTGACACTGTGTGTGTTCATCTCCTGGACGTGAGGCACCGCGGCCGTGAACAAGTTCCACATCCTGGAGACGCGTCCTGCGAAGGTGCGTTGATGCTGACACCCGTGGGATCGCGGCACCTCTACGGCGTCACCACCATTGAGCACCGTTCTCGTGCTCCGTGCGGTGACTCTTAGAGGATGACGCAGCCCTGCCAGATGTGGCACTCTTTGCACCTGTGCCTTATGGAACACTACGATCGCCGCCACGTCTCTGCGGTGTTCCAGTGAATCAAGGGACGCTCAGGCTCTGGGTGAGGTGGTAGTGCAGCATCTACTAGCCGTATGGCGCGGCGTTGGATGCTGTCCAGTCTCCTTCTGTGTGTGGCGGCACAGGACATCCAGGAGAGAGCTGCGTATTCAAGGTGGGGCCGCACCTGTGCCTTGTACAGCAGCAGTCTCCCCTTCCTGTCGAGGAAACTGGCGATCCTTCTGAGAGCGGAGATCCTGTGAGAGGCTTTCTTGGCAATGGTTTTGACATGCCTGTCAAACCTCAGCCCTCGATCCACCTCCACTCCAAGTATCTTGACGTCATCTTGGAGTGGGAGAGCAGCAGCGCCAAAGACAACTTTCCTGCCATTGCTGCCATGGCGGCTGGGGACCGAGAGACAACCATTGCTTGTGTCTTCTCCGGCGCGAATGTCACTTGCCAGCGAGCACCCCACTCCTTTATCACTCGTAGCTGCTGATTGATGGCCTCAGCAGCCCGCCCACTGTCCTGGCGTGGATAGGTATAGGAGAGGGTGCAGTCATCAGCATAGGCCATGACTCCTGGCAGTAGCTGGAGAAGATCATCCACGTAGATATTCCACAGGAGTGGGCCAAGAATTGAACCCTGTGGCACTGATGCCTCCACAGGCAGGGACTCAGATGTTTGCCCGTTGACAACCACCTTGAGGCTTCTGTCCTGCAGGTAATTTCCC
>NC_059297.1:24236689-24239189 GCF_017591435.1 Portunus trituberculatus
TTCCCTCTAGAATTGTAAAAGTAGTAGTCGAGTTAAGATGACACTATATTAAAACTCTTGTATTTGTCACCTTAGGATTTTAAAAGTGGTTGAATTATGAATATGAAACACTATTGTAAACTCCTATACTACTAATTTTCACTTTAGGATTTTAAAAGTACTATTTATGAAGATGACACATACTATTTTAAATTCCTATTCCTTTCACTACAGGAATTTTAGAGTTAGTCAAGATATTAGTAATGAAAGAAACACCACAGAATATGGACCCGCTTGTTGCCTTTTGTATATACTGTATAACCGCGTGTTCAATGTATTACACGTAGCCAGAATAACTTAACTGATAAAACCATGTCATTGCTCCTCGTTTCTTTTGATATGTTTAACGTTACCACTTGGACATGCAACAATACACAACACAAAACGCAATGTATGGAGTCTTTACCTCAGAACCAACAAGAAAGAAGAGGGATAAAGAAGAATATATATTACAATTTCTTAGTACAATGTTTGGATGTGACGGTAGAAGAAAGAAAAAAAAGAGAGAGATGTTAGTAATTAGCAGAGAAAAGGGTTGAATACTTTATTGTAATTGTGATAACCGTAACCTCAGAAGACACAGGAACAGAGGAAGGAAGAAAAGAACAACAAGAGATGAAGACGGACGAATATAAACACAATTATGAAGATTGATACATGCTAATAGACAAGAAGAAGAAAGAGAAATGAAGAAAAAGAAGAGGGAAACCAGTCAACATTACAAGTAAGAAAAAAAATATATGCGCAGTGTAGAAAATAGAGCAAGTAAGCTTGCGTTGTGTGGTTAGGTTACTGTGTTAGCGGTTTTTATCTTTATTGTGTGGTAGAGTCATTCATTTTATTATTGTGTTATGTTGTGTTTATTTTGTTTACTCTCATCCAGCTCATTAGTGTCTTCTTTCTCTCTTCTTTTCTTTTTCTCTCTTTCGTCATTTATGTAAAGGTTTGTAGGAGTGTTTAATGATGTGTATGAAAAAGGAGAAAGAGAGAGAGAGAGAGAGAGAGAGAGAGAGAGAGAGAGAGAGAAAACATTGGATTATCAGTATACGCGATAGGTCATCATAATTGTTTGATTTATTTAGGTATTTTTGTTTATTGTTTTGTTCATTCATTTACTTTCTTGTTGATGCACTTGACTTGATTCTTGTTTGATTTGCTATTTCATTTGTAAAGCTGTTCATAAATTTAAGTACTCACTCACTCACTCACTCACCCACTCACTCACTCATTTACTCACTCACTTTCTTATTTAATTACTTGTTTATTAATCTACATGTTAAATAACTAATAAAGAATAACTACTAACCAACGAGCTTACGTAATAACTATGCTACTGCTACCACCACCACCACCACCACCACCACCACCACCACCACCACTACTACTACTAATAATAATAATAATAATAATAATAATAATAAATAAATAAATAATGGTAATAATAATGTGTCAGTAAATAAATGTCTAGTAACATTAAATACCAGAAGATACACAAGAGAGAGAGAGAGAGAGAGTAAACAGAGCGGACATAATCCTGAGATATATAATAATATTTTTTCCTTTCAAACAATCATTAAGCTCTCTCTCTCTCTCTCTCTCTCTCTCTCTCTCTCTCTCTCTCTCTCTCTCTCTCTCTCTCTGCGCCTATCTCTATCTCTTACTCTCGCTCTTTCGCCTCCAGAGATTAATTCAACATTTTTCTGGCTCAAAAGATTTTTCTCCCGTTAGAGAGAGAGAGAGAGAGAGAGAGATGGAGGCAAGAAGAGGAGGTTGACTGGAGGAGAGAGTAACTTGATATTCCTCCGTCATTACCCAACCTCCTCCTCCTCCTCCTCCTCCTCCTCCTCCTCCTCCTCCTCCTCCTTCTTTTTCTGATGTCTCTATTCCATTTTCTCATTCTGCTCCTTTTCCTTTTTTCTCTCATTTTCTCTCCCAATTTTATTTTTCCTCCTCCTCCTCCTCCTCCTCCTCCTCCTCCTCCTCCTCCTCCTCCTCCTCCTCCTTACTAATTTCGTCCTTCTCCGTGGAAACCTTTCCTCTTCCACCTCTTCCTCTTCCTCTTCCTTTTCCTTTTCTCCTTTTTCCTCCTACTCGCCTTCCTACTCCTTTCTCCTTCGAATCCTCCTCCTCCTCCTCCTCCTCCTCCTCCTCCTCCTCCTCCGAAGTGCTTTCTCTCCCACCTCTTCCTCCTTGCCTTTGTTTGACCTCCTCACGACTGACTCTCTCTCTCTCTCTCTCTCTCTCTCTCTCTCTCTCTCTCTCTCTCTCTCTCTCTCTCTCTCTCTCTCTCTCTCTCTCTCTCTCTGATCTTTCCTAGTATGACACCATGGTGTGTGTGTGTGTGTGTGTGTGTGTGTGTGACGATGATAATGATGGTGATAATGGTTGATGATGATGAAAATGATATATGGACTGTGTGTCTTTCTATCAATTCAAATGTCTATTCATCTCTCTCTCTCTC
>NC_059297.1:24246689-24254189 GCF_017591435.1 Portunus trituberculatus
CTCTCTCTCTCTCTCTCTCTCTCTCTCATTATTTGTTTCTATTAATTTGTATATTATGAAAAAAGTTTGTTATTTTTCAGTTTTTTTTTCAATTTAGATTTCCTGTTGTTTTGAAAATTGAAGTTACTAGAATTTTTGCATATAGGTCATTCTCTCTCTCTCTTTCTCTCTCTCTCTCTCTCTCTCTCTCTCTCTCTCTCTCTCTCTCTCTCTCTCTCTCTCTCTCTCTCTCTCTCTCTCTCTCTCTCTTTAATTTTGTCATGTATTATGTTTTTTTTTCTTCGTTCCTTTCTTTCTTTCTTAATTTATTATTATTTTTTAATCTTTCTTATAGTTTTCCTCGTCCTCCTCCATCTTCACATTTCTCTGTCGTTCTTATTAACCTTGTTTTTCTCCTTTTTTTTTTCTTTTGACACTTTTATTACTTTTCTTCCGTTTCTACTCACTCCCCTTTTCGCTTCTCTTATTCCTCCTGTTTTCACTCATTTTTTTTTTAATCTCGTAATTCCTCCTCTACATTTGTTTTCCATTCTTTATTATTTATCTTTTTCTCTTCGTTAGTTTTTATATATAATTTCTTTTCCGTTTTTTTTTTCTCTTATTTTTTTTCTTTTTTCTTTCATTTTCGTTCCTTCGTTCCTTTCATCCTTCACACATTTTTCGTCTCCTTCAGTTGGCTCCGACCAGCTCTCTTCTTTTATTTCCTTCCTTCCACCTTCGCTCCTTCCATTCATCATATTTTCGAATTATTATTTTCTTTTTTTCTTCTCATTTATCTGCCTTTTTTTTTCTCTCTCTCTCGGCTGGTTTGTTCTTGTCTTATTTTTCCTTTTTTCTTTTTTTTCTTTATTCTTCACCATTTCTCTTCTTCCTTACTTTCTTTTTTATAACTTTCTCCTTTCATTCTTTTTTTTATTTTCTTTGTAATTTTTCTTCTTCCCTCTTGCTCTCACTCCGTTTTATTTTTTCTTCCCTCCTTTCTTTCATTCTTTCTTTCTTTTCTTTTCTTTCTTTCTTTTTTTACTCTCCTCCCTTTCATCTCCCATCATTTTTTTTTCACTTTTACTTTTCTCTATAAGTATATCCCTTTCTCCCAACATTAATTTTACTTTCTTTTTCCGTTTTTCCTTTCAGTCCTCCTCCTCCCTCCCTCACTCATTCCCTCCCTCCCTCCCTCCCTCACTCACTCACTCATTATCTACCATATTTCATCCTTCATTCTCTTATCTCATTTTTTGTCCCTTCATTCTTATTACTTCTCAAAAATATAGTTTACAAATAACTCTTTAAAGAAATAAAGAGAGAGAGAGAGAGAGAGAGAGAGAGAGAGAGAGAGAGAGAGAGAGAGAGAGAGAAAGCCAATAAAATAAACAATATCGCGTTTCCTATTTATAGATTTGATTATTTTATTAATTTGATTCATCAGTGTCATTCAGCCGCTTGGTTTCAGAGTCAAAGCTGGTGGGCATTTTTTTTTTTTTCATTCATTTGTTTTAGTATTTTTTTTTTTTTTCTCGTTTTTTTTTCCAGGCGTATTGTTTTCGAGGTTATGAACACACACGGACTCAAAAAAGAATAAATATATATGCACAAAGATTTTCGTTTTAATCTGACACGTGAATGTCAATATACGTACACGAGAGAGAGAGAGAGAGAGAGAGAGAGAGAGAGAGAGAGAGAGCGTTTATATTAGTTCTTAAAAACATCATAACAACAATGCTATCACGAAGACTGACTTGTGTAAACTTTTTTTTTTTCATACTTTATTTATTTTTTCTTTTTCTTTTATATATTTTCTCGTAGTTTTTAGTTCCACAAATCGCTCTCCGACTGACTGACTGACGGACTTTCTAGCTGGTTGGTTGGTTGCAGTTCTGTCCTCCTCCCAGTCCCCACCACCCCGCCCTCCCTTGAAGGAAAAAAGGCGAAAGATGAAAGAAAAAACGAAAAAAGTAAACATTTGGACAATCCTGTAATACAAGTTTTAATTACTGAAGTTTTTTATGATATGCTATAATAACCGCACTTTTATGCAACCAGAGAGAGAGAGAGAGAGAGAGAGAGAGTTACGCATTGTGATTTTCCTTTTTTTTTTCTTTACGTGCGCGCTTTGATTTGAAGAAAACGTTGTATTTTTCAGACTCGAACTTACGTTATCATGTGGAGAGAGAGAGAGAGAGAGAGAGAGATTTTGTTCGACAAGCGCATAAGCTAAATACAAGTAGTAGTAGTAGTAGTAGTAGTAGTAGTAGTAGTAGTAGTACGGTGATAGTAATAATGAAAATGCAATCACCACCGTTTGTCACCATCATCACCATCTTTCCTTCTTTCTTCATATCCTAGTGACTAGTCCTTGCCATCCTTCATCTTCCATACCCCTCTCTCTCTCTCTCTCTCTCTCTCTCTCTCTCTCTCTCTCTCTCTCTCTCTCTCTCTCTCTCTCATTACCACCATCTATTCCGCAGAGCAGGTGGAGGAGGGAGGGAAGGGTAAGGAGAGGGAAATTAAAGGGAAGGAAGTAAGGCAGCGGAAAGGGAAAGGGAAAGGCAGGAGGGAACAGTGTGATTGGGGAGGAAGAAGGAAGGAATGACCAATAGGAACACGCTGACTAACAAACATATCTATTTATAAAAGTGAGTAAACTTAACGGAGTAATATAAAAAAATAAAGAAAATACTTATGCCACTATTTTTACACGTCTAAGAAAAATGGGTGGAGAGGAGAGGAGGAGGAGGAGGAGGAGGAGGAGGAGGAGGAAATATATAAAAAAAAAAAAAAGAAATAGAGTATATCAGTGAATGGGAGTGAGAGAATGAATGAGAAGGGGGATGGAGGGAGGTAGGAGTAGTGGAGTGGGGGAGGAAGGGGAGGGAGAGGTGATTGAAGATGGGAGAGGAGGAGGAGGTTGGTTGGTAAGGCGGGTAGGGAGGAAGAGAGGCAGGGGGAGAGAGATACGAGTTTTGGGAGTAGGTGAGAGAGAGAGAGAGAGAGAGAGAGAGAGAGAGAGAGAGAGAGAGAGAGAGAGAGAGAGAGAGAGAGTACAACTTTCTGCCTTGGATTGTTCAGTCGAGATCATTTTCAAAAGTATAAGCCGCATTTCTTTTTTCATTTAACTCTTCCAAACACACACACACACACACACACACACACACACACACACACACACACACACACTTCAGTACACCATTAGTAAAACAACAACAACAACAACACCATCACCACCACAACAACTTCCACAACGATTTACGAATAGACTAGTTGCAATTTTGCTTCGCGTGGGTTCTGTCCAAATAACTGTTTCCATTTAACCCTGCACAACTACACCACAACCACCACTGTTGCCATCATCCTCGCTGTCAACACTGCCACCACTACCACCGCCACCACCACCACAACAACAGATAACCAACATTGATTACAGAGAGAGAGAGAGAGAGAGAGAGAGAGAGAGAGAGAGAGAGAGAGAGAGAGAGAGAGAGTAATCATGAAAGTTACATTGCTAGTAAACGGGAAAGAAAAAAAAAGGAAAACTGCAAAATAAAAAGAAGACCCAGAAATGTTAAGATCTGAATCATCAAAAGGAAATATGCAAATACAAAACTTCAATTCAATATTGTGATTTTAATATAGTGGAAATTCTACTAATTTATGAAGTAACACATCAACATTGTGATCAGGCAGATTTAGTTGAAAAAAAAAAAAATAAGTGATCAGATACGTCGATGACAAAAGTAAGCTGTAATAACATGGTTGTAATTTCTTAAGTTTATTGATGGTAAACAATTTTCTAAAGTAATGTAGATATTAATTTGGTAATTGTCGAGTCATTTGTATATAGTAGTAGTAGTAATAGTGACCTTGGATATCTGTAATAATGATGCGATGAATGGTCAAAAGCAATGATTAGTGGTAAGCATATAATAGCCGTGTTCGAAGCTTTGAGCCACTTGACACAAAGTTTTGCCCGAGATCAATGGGCGTAATGAAGATGGCATGAATAGTAATAGTCTTAGCAATGAAGAGGATATCTGAAGTGATGATAGTAGTGAGCAGCTGCGTCTGGTTGCTAGGTAAGGGTAGTGGTAACACGATAGGAACAAGTAAGAGGTCGGTAACAAGGCAGACGTGACAAGTGTGAACGGGCGCTTGGCTGGGCAACGACTGGGGATGAGTAGAAAAAAAAAGTAAGAAAGAAAAAAAAAAAAGATATTTGAAGTGATGCTGAGAGAGAGAGAGAGAGAGAGAGAGAGAGAGAGAGAGAGAGAGAGATGATGTAATTGTGAAGTTCAGATATGTAGTTCTTGTAACAGTACAAGTTGCTAGAAAGCATTTGAAGGGCAAAGTGGATAACAGTAAGAAGTTTTGGATTATGACGATGATGGTAGTAGTAGTAGTAGTATGGTGGTGGTGGTGGTGGTGGTGGCGGCGGCGGCGGAGGGAGGCAACGCGTTGTTGTTGGTGGTGGTGGTCGCGCTGGCCTGCTGCTGGCTGGATGGCTGGTTGGGTCGGCTAACAGCAGCTGCACACAGCGAGACTCGGCCGGCTTTTATCCTCGTCACCACGGCCGCCCTGGTTCCACCATCACCGCCCTGACGGCTCCGGCCAGCCGTCCCTCTCGTTCGTGCGATATCTACTCCTTTCTGGACCATCGAAAGCGTTTTTAATTTATGAAAGATGTGCGTGAATCGGCTGTGGTGGTCTGGCTTTGGCATCGATCACGTCTTTCCTCCGCCGGCTGTGGAAAACCCTCCAGCCGTGCTAAGCGCTGCCGTCCGCCGCCCACACTTTCATACCTTGCCACTCACCCAACTCGTTCCTTACCGTCTGTATCGCTAATAACCACGATAAAGTCTACTATATGTCACATTTACTTTGTGGGTACATTCCGGGATAATGAAGCTAGGATGGGTAGTGGCGTAAGATGCTGCGTGTAGCATGAATCCTACGCCTGCCAGGGTTGGCTGTGATGCGGCCGGCTGCACCCTGCTGCCACCTGGCGGCTGAAGCATCACCGACTAACATCCTGATTAATCACTTTTCAACGGTGTTTTCTTCCCTCTGGTGTACTATCATGAGTGCAAGGAGCCACGGAGGAGGTCTCCGGGAGATCAGACTGTGACTGAGGGCTACTCAGAAGCCCGTGAGAGTAACAGGGAGAGAGAAATATGGAATAAAAAAGGGCTGTGTTGGGTGGGAGCACGACCCCGCCACAGTCCCTTGTTCGGCGCGCCACACACTCGAGTCGCGCGGCTTGGTGCAGCGCTCAGCGGCTTCCCTCACACTTTTCACCCCTAAAATCGAGGGTTCAGTGCCGAAAATGTGCCTCAAACGTCGCGCAAGACCTGGAGCAAGATGTAGTGTGTGATGTGAGTGGTGAATGACGACCTAAAAGTGAGAAATAGATGGTGAATTCGAGGTGATAGTTGGGACGGGCTGTGGCGAGATCGGTTACTCGCGCCAGGAGACTGTCGCCCACTTTTTGCAGTGTAACTGGAAATTGTGTTCCTAGCTATGGTGTACCGCCTTCCTGAGGCCTGAGTGTACCCTGCAGGCGGAGAGTGACGAGGGAAGGTGGCTCCTTAGTGGTGGCATTGGTGTAGGAGTGGTGGTGAAGGCACCGCAGTGGTGGTGGTGGTGGTGGTGGTGGTGACGCTCGGCTACTCTCGCCGGGCCAGAGGTGCTGTTGGTCGATACTGCCGGCCGCTGTTCCCTCACAACACACCCACTTATTTTATCCACCACGCCGCCCGTACGCCCTCTCCTCCACGCCCACGGCCACCACACAGGTTCCCCCCAACAGGAGCGCCCGCCACCGCGCGGCCCTGGAGACCCTCACACCATACAAAAAGGTAAATGAGCACACTTGTCCTGCGGGGTTGCGGGCGTGCTCCTGGGCTGGGGCCGGGCTGGACCTCTTGCATGAAGGGTTTAGGGTGGTTTGGCGTGACTGTTTTGCGGGCGGGGTGGGCGTGAGGGCGTGCAGCAGCTGTCAGGCCTGTTGGGCAGCCGGGGTCGGCCTGCAGCCCTTCACAGTCCCTGCCCGCACCCCACGCCCCTGTTCACTTCGGGCTGGATTGGCGTTATGTAGGGGCGTTGTGGGCGTGGTGTGGGCGGCGTGGGCGGATGGGGGGTAGGGGGGGTCACATCAGCTGATACCAGCATCACCCACCCCAGTTTTTGCATGGCGGGCCGGGTGGCGGCGGTCAGGCGGGGAGGCGGGCGCTTGGCTGGCCGGGCGGGCGCTCAGCCGGGGAGGACCCTTGCCGCCGCCGCCACGTAGCTCACTCCAACAACATTTTTTCCCCCAAATTTCCACTTTATTTCACGTAAGACGCCCGTATGGAGGCCGACGTGATCCAGGCCCACGTGTAAGCGGTCAGCGGCCCCCATGAGGCGAGGCCCCCCGACGAGGGCCACAAGCACGGCTGCAATATGCATTACTTGTCAATTATTTACTTGCCATGTCAGGCTTCCCTTACGCACGTGACAGCCTGTAAACAATGCCGGCGTGGCCTCACCTCCTCCTCCCCTCCACCTCCTCCTCCACAACGTTTCTCCATCACTCGCCTCTTTACTGACCAACTTTAGTCTTGAATAGAGAATAAATACTTTGGGGAGGACGGGCGGTGGTGATGGTGGTGGTGAATGGCGGCGGCGGCGGTGGTGGTGGTGATGGTGGTGGCGGTGGTGGAGCGGCTTACGCCCTTCTCGTCGCGTAGCCGAATGGTAATTGTTGATTATTAAAAGGATTGGTCGAGGCGCTCTGGCCAAAACTACCAACACCACGTGCTTCGGTCCGCGTGTGTGTGTGTCCCTCTCCTCACTGCACCTTGACCCATCCCTCAACGTTTTCGGGTAGTGATGGCGATAGTGTTACGTGTGTGTGTTTGTGCCTGTGAGAGAGGGAGGGGGCGCTAGTCAACCTTTGTTTGTTCTGGGGTGGTGGTGGAGTGGTGGGGATGTGGGCGCGGTGGGGGTGTGATGACGCTCCCCATCTCCCCCAGACGCCCACCCGCCCGCCGCCTGGCTGCCGCCTCACCACCGCCACCACCACCCCAACTCAACTCAGCCCCCACGTCCTCCATTCCCCCGCCATTTGTAGGTGGCTGGTGCAGTCTCTCTCTCTCTCTCTCTCTCTCTCTCTCTCTCTCTCTCTCTCTCTCTCTCTCTCTCTCTCTCTCTCTCTCTCTCTCCACAAACTCTTAGCTATCTCCACCACCACTGTCAGAACCTTCTTCACCACTCAACACCAACTCTCCACCTTTTACTTCGCCTCCAATCCACGCTCTGCCCTTGGCCGCCATCACCACCACTACCACGTTCGTAACTTGTAGTGGTGGTGGTACGTTTCGTTCCAGCTGGTGGTGGTGTGGTGGTGGTAGGAATATATCGGGGAAGGATGCATGTGGTAGTGGTGGTGGGTTCAAGTTTTGGGTGTTGGATGTGTGGTAACGGTTTGGGAATGGTGATGGTGGTGGTGGTGATGCATTGCGTAGTGGT
>NC_059297.1:24266689-24271689 GCF_017591435.1 Portunus trituberculatus
CCCATTCCATTTTTGTTGTTCTTCTTCTTCATTCATTCGTCTGTCTTTTATCTTCACCTGGTTTTTATTTACTTTATTAGACTTTTACTTACTTTTTCAAATTTTTTTTTTACTCATATTTCTTGTTTTCTTCCAGGCTTTCCTTTCTTCCTTTATTTTCCCTTTTACTTGCTCCTAATTTTGCTCATCAGTTTTTTTTTCTTTTTCCCTTCCAGTTCTCTCTCTCTCTCTCTCTCTCTCTCTCTCTCTCTCTCTCTCTCTCTCTCTCTCTGGTTTTTTTTTTCTCTTTTTTCCTTTTTTTCCATCGTTTTGTTGCTCTTGGTTACATTTCCCCTCTTACATTAAAAAAAAGAATTATGGAGGATTACTAAACACAGCTTAAAATTGAGTAAAGAAAAAAGAAAATGAAATGATGAAGTGTACAATGTTGTAAGTGTAGAAAACAACAAGAAGGGGAGACTGCAGAAGACTAGTTGACCTTCGTAAGACATGACCACCCGAATGCTTCCATCTGCCTTCATTACTCACTCTATCCAACCTCTTCTCTTTATGAATTAACTTTTCCTTTTTTTCTCTTTCCGTAAGTGTTATCTTCAGGGACAGGAAAAGTGCTATAGATAGATAACGTTCGTGTGTTACTATTGTTGTTATCATTGTCTTTATTACTACTATATATTTATCTGCGTACTAATCAGTCTCACTCTTAGATAGAAGCAGAGAGAGAATCTTTATGTGTAATTATATGTAAGGTGAAGTTTCATCTGGTGAAATTTATTTTATTTGTTAATCACGACTCATTAAATCTCTCTCTCTCTCTCTCTCTCTCTCTCTCTCTCTCTCTCTCTCTCTCTCTCTCTCTCTCTCTCTCTCTCTCTCTCTCTCTCTCTCTCTCTCTCTCTCTGTGTAATGGAGATACATTTTGCTTTGATTAATCATTGGCACTCTTCTTGATTGACACATAAAATTTGAGACGAGAAGCTGCTCATCATTGAATTAACAGCACACATACCTTGATATTGCCTTGCTGAGAGTCAATGCTAGTTTTGTAATTGTGAAGGAAATGCAATGTTTTTCTTATAATATTCACAATGTTTTCGTCTCTCTCTCTCTCTCTCTCTCTCTCTCTCTCTCTCTCTCTCTCTCTCTCTCTCTCTCTCTCTCTCTCTCTCTCTCTCTCGTTACTGGTGACTTAAGGAAGGAAGGGAAGGAAATTAGGTATTTTTATATATATAATCTTCATAATGTTTTCGTTTTTTTTTTTCATCTTTTGCATTATTGATGACTTAGTTAAAGACGGAAGGGAGGGAATTGAAAGGGCATTTTCTTTATTTAATATTCACTGTTTTCGTGTTTTTTTATTATTATTATTATTATTATTATTATTGGTGACGATAAGTAAAGTAGCAAGGAAGGGAAGGGAATTTAATGTTCAGTTTTAACTTTTTTAATCTTTTTGTATTGTTGATGACCTCTTATCTATTTATTGATTTTATTAATTCCAAGTGGGCTTCTTCACGGGAATTTATGGGCTAAAGGAGATACTTTTGGGAAACCTCCTATCTCAAAGGCCACCTGCTAGGAAACCATTGCCCCGAGTGAGGAAGCCCTACCTGATAAATAGAGAAGGTAGGAATGAAGGGTTTAATATCTTCTTCTATTATTATTCTTAAAGATTTGGAAGGAAGGAGTGTATTTGTATTCTGTATATATATTTGCTTGCTTATTTGCTTAAAAAAGAAAGAAAAAAGAACGGAAGGGTTTGATATTTTCTTAATTTTGTTATTGTTTTGAAGCTAAAAGGGAGAAAGGAGTGTTTTTGCATACTGTATACTGTGTGCTGACTCATTTGCTTGATAAAGAAAGAGAGATGAGGAAGGGTTTAATATTATCTTCTTTTCTCTTCATTCTTTTGTTATTTTTAAGATTTTATTGATTTTTTTTTATAAGTATGTTTGCGGACTTATTTCCTCGATAAATAAAAAAGAAAGGAAGGAAGGGTGTAATATTATCTGTTTTCTTCATTCTTTTGTTATTTTTAAGGCCTGTATTAGTGAAATGTGTTTTTTTTATATATAGTTTGCTTATTCTTTTGTTTGAAGATGAAGTGAAGGAAGGAAGGAAGGGTTCAATTACTTTATCTTCTATTTTCTTCATTGTTTTGTTATTTTCAAGGCTTGTATTAGAGAAATGTGTGTTTTTTGTTTTGTTTTTGTATATATTATGTTTGCTTACTCTTTTGCTTGAAGAATGAAGGAGGAAAGAGCTTCATATTTACTCTTACTTTCTGCATTCTTTTCTGTTTGAAGTTTTTGTATATATTTTACTTAACTCATTTTGCTTCTTCAATGATATATTAAATGAAAACTTGATTTATTGTACCTTAGCATGACAAGGATTTTTTCTTTGTAATCATTTACATTATTTTTTTATTCATTATCTTGGTCTCTTTATTTTGAAATGAAGAAGAAAGCATTTTTAATTAATTGTTGTTATTCATTAGCTTTATTCATGCATATTACAAAAGAAGACCTGTTTCATTGGTGGCTAAGGAAGGAGAGAAAAAAAATGTAACTGTCTGTTTATTTATTGATTACTGAGTTAATGCATATTACAGAGAGAGAGAGAGAGAGAGAGAGAGAGATGGATAATTGTTTTCGTATTAAAAAAAGAACATGCATTGTTTAAACTAGCTTCATCATTTTATCATTCATTTAAAAGACCAGAAGTTTTATTATTCTCTTTAAACTTTTTTTTTTTTTTTTTATCATGTATTGCTTTGGCGCCTTATTTTTATTCTTCATTCTCAGTCAAATAATCAACGACATTTTATCTTTTATCATTTAAGAATAAGACGGAGGAAGTGTTTTCATTATTGTTGTTGTTGTTGTTGTTGTGGGTGCTGTTTTAGAGATTGATTGTTTTTAGATATTGAGTTTCGCTGATGATTTGAAGTAATAGTCTCAGAAATATTGAAAGAACCTATCATTCCATCTAACTCTCTTCAATTCCCCACAAAGACAACATCATCATCATCATCATCATCAACAACAACAACAACATCATCATCATCATCAACAACAACAAAAACGTTGAAATAAAGTGACGAAAATGACAAATTGCGATGGATTTCAATTTTTCTTCCTTCCCCCGCAAAAAAACTTTCCTCTATAATTATTGTGTGAATTAAAATAGTTTGATGTTGTTTTCTTACTTTTAATATGTGCATAAACTTCCACTCTCCCTCTCAGATTTATTCTTTCTTTATACATTTCTTTCTTTATCTTCTTTCTTTCTTTTGTATCTTCTTTCTTTCTTTACCTCGTCGTGTCTAGACGTTTCAAGTGATAAATTACTTTCAGTCACAGAAGAAAAAGAAGAAAAAAAAAAACGCAGAGGACGATTTGCAAGTAAGAAGATTAAGAGAGAGAGAGAGAGAGAGAGAGAGAGAGAGAGAGAGAGAGATGGGAGGGATACGTAGCTAGCAAGCGTGTTTAGTATTACGAGTTACTTAAGGTAGTTCTAACTTAAAAGAGCCTGTAGCTACGGTAATGATAGTTGTAGTAGCAGTTGTAGTAGCGGTGGCAGGAGTTGTAATAGTAAGGAAAGGAAAAGGAGGAGGAGAAAGAAAAAGAGTGAAAAGTGAGAATGAAATGGTTTCTTTTCTGCTGTAATCATTTCCACGAAAAATAAAGAAAGAGGAAAGAAAAAAAATGCATTAACAAACTGTGGGAAACCGGAAGTGATGTTGACATTGAGAGAGAGAGAGAGAGAGAGAGAGAGAGAGAGAGAGAGAGAGAGAGAGAGAGAATATGAAACGTCACTAAAGAAATTATCAGATTAAAATGATTAGCTTTTAACTTCCTCTATTGGACTACTACTACTACTACTACTACTACTACTACTACTACTACTACTACTACTACTACTACTACTACTACTACTACTACTACTACTACTAAAAATATACCATACTAATAATTATGATAGCCGTGATGTGATATAGTTTTTTATACAGTAATTGGAAGATTATAGTGTGTGTGTGTGTGTGTGTGTGTGTGTGTGTGTGTGTGTGTGTGTGTGTGTGTGTGTGTGTGTGTGTGTGTGTGTGTGTGTGTGTGTGTGTGTGTGTGTGTGTGTGTGTGTGTAACGGTTGTGTGCGCTCCATGGTTAAATTAGGAGAACGAGAACAGCATTTTAATTGTGGTAATGGTGGTGGTGGTGGTGGTGGTGGTGGTGTAGTAGATGCATTGAGTATGGTGATGCAGAGAGAGAGAGAGAGAGAGAGAGAGAGGTCTTCTCTTGTCAAACGTTGTCTTAAATGGTTTTGGTTATTGTATTCATATCTCCTCCTCCTCCTCCTCCTCCTCCTCCTCCTCCTCCTCCTCCTCCTCCTCCTCCTCCTCCTCCTCCTCCTCCTCCTCCTCCTCCTCCTGCTTTGCTGTCCTGTCTGTCACACTGTGTAGTTAGTATAGAATAGTTAACCAAGCAGCCTAGTAAGGACCCCAGGGTCTGTTGTTGCCTTTGTATTCCTGGGTGGGGAGGAGCCTTCTGCTTTGCTGTCCTGTCTCTACCACTGGTAGTTAGTAGATAGTCTCCACAAACAGCCTAGTAAGGACCTAAGGGTCTGTTGCTGTTTGTCTTCCTTTGTATTCCTCCTCCTCCTCCTCCTCCTCCTCCTCCTCCTCCTCCTCCTCCTCTGCTACTCAGCTTCCCTCTCCAATTAACTGATAACCAGAAAGAGAGAGAGAGAGAGAGAGATGTATGTACGTACGTATAACTGGCTAGATTAAATTTCTCTCTCTCTCTCAAGAATAATAATAAAAAAACTTTCTATTATCTTTGTCACTCCTCCTCCTCCTCCTCCTCCTCCTCCTCCTCCTCCTCCGTGAACCTCGCCTCCCCTCCATCCTTCCTCCCCTCTGGCCCTTCCCATTACCTCTTCTCTCCCTCCCCCCTCCCTCCCCTCACCACCAGTGTTACATCACCGCTACCACGTGCTC
>NC_059297.1:24276689-24279189 GCF_017591435.1 Portunus trituberculatus
GTTCTTCTCTAAACCTATTAATAGTGGTGTTCCTCAGGGTTCTGTCCTGTCACCCACTCTCTTTCTATTATTCATTAATGACCTTCTTAACCAAACTTCTTGCCCTATCCACTCCTACGCTGATGATACCACCCTACATCTTTCCACGTTCTTTCAGAGACGTCCAACCCTTCAGGAAATCAACAGATCACGCGGGGACGCCACGGAACGCCTGACTTCCGATCTTTCTAAGATTTCCGATTGGGGCAGAGAAAATCTAGTAGTTTTCAATGCCTCAAAACTCAATTCCTCCATCTATCAACTCGACACAACCTTCCAGACAACTATCCCTCTTCTTCAATGACACTCAACTGTCTCCTCTTCCACAATGAATATCCTCGGTCTGTCCTTTGCTCATAATCTTAACTGGAAACTTCACATCTCATCTCTTGCTAAAACAGCTTCTATGAAGTTAGGTGTTCTGAGGCGTCTCCGACAGTTTTTCTCGCCCCTCCAACTGCTTACTCTGTATAAGGGCCTTATCCGTCCCTGTATGGAGTACTCTTCGCATGTTTGGGGGGGTTCCAGTCACACAGCTTTGCTTGATAGGGTGGAATCGAAAGCTCTTCGTCTCATCAACTCCCTCCTCTGACTAACTGTCTTCAGTCTCTTTCTCACCGCCGAAATGTTGCATCCCTTTCTATATTTTATCGCTATTTTCATGGTAACTGTTCTACTGATCTTGCTAACTGCATGCCTCCTCCTCCTGCGGCCACGCTGCACAAGGCTTTCTTCTTCCTCTCATCCCTATTCTGTCCAACTCTAATGCAAGAGTTAACCAGTACGCTCAATCATTCATCCCTTTCACTGGTAAACTCTGGAACTCCCTCCCTGCATCTGTATTTCCGAATTCCTACAACTTGTCTTCTTTTAAGAGGGAGGTATCGAGGCATTTGCTCCCCTAATTCTGGCTGACGGTTTTGGCACTTTTTGAACTCTTTGGAGAGCCAGCGCTCAAGTGGGCCTTTTTCTAACTTTCTTTTTTTTGCCCTTGGCTGGCCCTCTTCCCTACGTAAAAAAAAAAAAAAGAAAGATTAGTAGTAGTTGTAGTAGTGGTGGTAATAGTGATGGTGGTGGTTGCTAGAGTAGGGAGTGCAGCTCCTTACAACCACCACCACGACCGTCACTACAACCACCACCACCCCCACTACTACCACCACCTCGTCTATTCCTGGCTCACCCTCTGCAGCACCAGCCATCCCTCCCTGGCCTGCGTGTGAGGCCTGTACGTGAACCAGTGTTGCGGGGTGGCGGGCGTCCCCTTCAGCTCACACACACACACACACACACACACACACACACACACACACACACACACACACACACACACACACACACACACACACACTTTTTTTTTTTTTTTTTTTTTTTTGCGTGGCCAGATAATTCCTCAATCTTTCCTCCTCGGTATTCTTTACTTATAACTCCTTTAATATTGAGACACATTTTGCTTTTTTTTTTATGATTATACGATTTTATTTGCATTAGGAAGGATCTCTGGACTTCAAAAGATTAATGGCCAGAGTCTTCACTGTTTTAATCCCCCCACATAAGTTTCTGAAGCTGTATCAAATCGCTAAATAGAAACCAGAATGGATATGAAAACATGGCTTGGTGGTGAAAGGGTTGATATTAGGAGTACTAAATTGATACTACAAGCCTGAAAGGAAATGTTATATATATTTTTTTCCATTTATTTAGTCTTTATGAGGATTATATATCGATTTATGCGGAAATGGTCTACTCTTTTTATGTTTTATTGCCTCGTGTGTTTCTTATACGAGTTTATATCACCGGTATGCAATTATTGGCTTTCAGTTTGTATGGTGCCTTATTAACGCATTCAGTACTGGGACATATTTACCTTGAAATTTATGTACGATTAGACCAATTTATTGACACCAAAATAACACACTTGATATACATACATACATACACCTACACTTAACCTCTTCAATACTGAGACACATTTTTACCTTGAGATTGGTGTACGATTAGACCATTTTATTGACATCAAGAATGGTCTAAGGAGTACACAAGGTTAATTGCCACAGTCTTCACTATTTTAATCCCCACATGAGTGTCTGAAACTATAAAATCATGAAATAGTAAGCATGGTACTGAAGGGGGTTAATAATTCTCTTGTATTCCGTCGTATCTGTATGAACGTTAAGCCTTTCAGTTTGTTAAGGGGCGGCGGGGTTGGTTGAAAGGCGAGTTAACCCTCTCAGTAACCTGACACGTTTCCATATTCCTTACGGTTACTGTTTGGTGATTTTATACAGCTTCAGAAACACGTGTGGGGATTAAAATAGCGAAGACCCTGGCCAATAATCTTCTAACCTCCATAGACCCCTCCTGATGTCAATTAAATGTCCTAATCGCACATGAATCTCAAGGTAAAAATGTGTCTCGGTATTGAAGAGTTTAATTGTAGGTGTGTGTGTATGTATATTAGTTA
>NC_059297.1:24289189-24306689 GCF_017591435.1 Portunus trituberculatus
CCGACCTCCACTCCGCAGCCTCTCACCCCCTCTGGTGCCCCACTGGACTCGGCCGACCATGCCTCCGCCCCCTCGACTGCCCTCAGCAACAGCAATCCACCCTCCATTGGGCCAGACGGCAACCCCGTGGTGGATGAGGCTTCACAACAGTCCACCGTCTCCAACAACTCAGCTGGTGAGGCCCTCATGACCCCCAGCTCCCACCTCACACTGGGACTCAACCTTGTCTCTTATTTATATCTTTCCACTCTTCTGCTGTGTGTGTGACCTTATTGTCACTGTTAGTTTCACAATCTTAGCAAAGTATTTCCATTATTACTGTATTTACTACTTGTTTTATTTTGTGGCGGACAGAGTCACGAGGAAAATCTTATTCCTTACATTCTTTATGCCAAATACATCAGTTATAAGGATACATCAAATGTAATTAAATAAAATGGAGTGTTTGATAGAAGCCAATGATACATGCAGAAAGCAGGGGAAACAATTTAGAGGAAGCATTATGTTTGGAGTAAATAGACAAAAGAAAACATAATTCTTTAATATTTTTAAGTCAACGTATCATAAAGAAGCAATATTAAAGATAGTTGGATATTTGATTGAATAGGAAATGAGAAGAAAACATGGAAGCACCTTAGATATGTTATATAGCCAGGAATATTTTTAGAATCTGGAAAACAAATCAAGAATGTGAAGAAAGAACCAAGATACTATATTTGCAAGAAGGAAACATTGAAAAAGACTTATTTGACCCAAAAAAGATGTAGTTACATTATTTAATCAGGAATGGCCTAAGGGAAGAAAAAAAAAAAAAGCATGAGGAAGAAAGAAGCAGGACACAATTTAAAACAAGCACCTATCTAGCTCACAATTTTCCCCTCTAGTGGCTTCTGTAATTTGCATCACCCTGCAGTAGTGAAGGTGTCAGGGAGGCAGTCACCCACAGCTAGTTTTTGTCACAGCACGTCAGTTCAGCCCATCATTATGTTTCCCTCACACTCATCGTTCTCATTGACCTTATCAGCAGGTTGTCATGATGCACTTTGCTCCAGCAGTTCAGTAAGGCATGGAGAATATGTTGGTGTTACGTAAGCTTTGTGCTCCAGAAAAAGAAGCTCTCCTGACAAATTTATGTTTAGGAAGCTTTTTTCTTTGCATTTTTTAAGCTGGAATATAATTGTAGAATGATTTTTGAAAGATTTACCTAGTATGTGATCCTGAGTGTAATGTTTTTTGGTTCTGAATTATTTGTTTATTTATTCTTTATCAATCGTCGTCCTTCACTTATGCTAGTAGATTGATGTGTACAGTGAGCCTGAACAACATTAGATAATATTACAGGAAGGTTTAGCAAATACATATAATTTTTTTACAGTATTTTGTCCTTTTATTGGGGTGTTTACAAGGATTTATCATGTTTCAGTTGTGTGTAGCTTCCAGGTTGAGTCCCATCACAAAGTATTTCTGTTTCTTTTTTCTTTTGACTTATTTGTTTAATTTATTCATTTACTTTTTATTTGTTTATTTACCTACAAATTTTACTTCATCACCATTCACCACTAACACTCCGCTGTTTCACAGCCTCTGGGGAGGACCGCTCAGTGACCCCCAAGCCCCACAAGGAGGGTCCACTTGGGGGGCCAACAATGCCCAGTGGGATGGGCAGCGGCCAGCACCCCCCTTCGCACCCCCCAACACCCATCAACTCGGCCTCCTCCCCCGGTGCTGTCTCCATGAATTCACAGCAGGATGAGTTTGAGACTGTGAACTCACCCGGCTGGCCAAGAAGCCCCAGCACTCAGACGGTATGGCCACCACAGGACATGAGAACACTGGGGCACTGAGCTAGGGACAGGGACAGGGTGGGGCTGGATGGAGCAGAGAGAGGGAAGCACAGGATATACTAGAGAGGGAGGAGGAGGAGATTGAGATTGAGATTGGGATTGGGATTGAGGAGGGGCAAAGATAATTCAGATGAATGAAGTTTTGATTTGTAATCACTACAGTTATGTTGCAAGAATCCCCTCTCAGTATTTTCTTACCTTAATGGCATTATAGTGGTGGAAGACAGCTGTGTGTGTGTGGGTGGGTGGGTGGGAGGTTGGTTGGTTGGTGTGTGTGTGTGCATTTCTGTATATAGGTGAGAGTATGTATATGTGTGTGTGTGTGCATAGGAGTGTGTGAACCCTGCCCTCTCCTCACTAGATTTATACGTACATTCCCTTAGCCAGTAGTCACATGCAGAACAGCTTCACTCCACACCACACCACACCACACCAACTTCAGACTACTTTTTCACAAGAAAGAATATGCTTTTAGAGGGAGTAAACTAGTCATTTTCTTATTTCTCACTTGACTTAATGCACTGGATGCAGCCAAGAACTAGATTGCAATGAAGCGTGCCTGTGAGTGTATGTGTACGAGTGTGTCTTTGCAGTAATCCTTGCTCAAAAGTGATGAACATTATATGCATATTTCTTTTGGCACATTAAATCTTAAACTTCATGAGTGTTAGTAGGAGATGCCTTTTTCTTGGGTGCAATTAGCCAAGACAAAAACTGAGTGTCTGGTTAGGTTGTTTTTGCTTTTATTTTTGGTTGTAAGGGAAAGAAATTTATTTCACTAATGTCTGTCATTTTTCTAGGTCTCCTTATCTGGATTGTTTTCTGGTTTTCCCTTTGCAAGTTAACAAAATAGTAAATTTTTATTCAATCAATACCACAATTACTTCCTATGTGTTTTTAGTGTTTTATTGATCTGACAATCTCTAGACAAATCCATACAATGGACCAGTTTTCACCAGAGCAAAAAAAATTTAGAAGGCAGTAAGACACCTGAATTGAGTACATAATTTTTGCTCATGAGCATCTCCACTCTTGGTTGTAGTGCAGAGACTAAACAAGGATCTAATGTCACGGTGGAGAACTGGAAGAAGATTTAACAAAGCATAGCTGTGGTTCAGTGTGTGTGTGTGTGTGTGTGTGTGTGTGTGTGTGTGTGTGTGTGTGTTTGGTACAGAAAACAACTGTATATAAATATATAGCTGGAGGGACAGCCAGTTTTATAAGGGCCTGATGCCAGGGAGAAGGAAATGAAGATACGTACTTTGTGTGTTGTCTTGCATTCCCACATTCTCCCCAGGGCAAGGAGCAGCCTGACAATCTGGCAGATAGTACAAAGACAAGACACTGACACTAGTAGAAGAGATGACACTAGTAGAAGAGAGAGAGATCTAGTTTGTCATGACTAGTGAATATTCTATTTCCATCAACCAAGATGGTTTCCACACTGATGATATGGGGTTGATTTTGTGGTTTTGGTGGTGTAGAAGTTAAATGAAGAAAGGATGTAGGAAGCTGGTTATATGAAGAAGGATGAGGCAGTTGGGTATCAGAATAAACTGGGTGTCTTTGTGGGAGGGTGGAAATTAAGATGGGATGAAGAAAGGAGCAAAATGATGAGGTGATTGTTAGAGGAAGGAGATTGAATGATCTTGGAACTATTTATGTGAATTTGTGATATTTGTTGACTTTTTTTTTTTTTTTCACATATAAAAATGGTTTCTTACTACATTCCAAATGGCAGACAATGAAGATTTATTGTTATTGTTATTTTTATTTGTTGATATTACTTAAATTCTTTTGTGAATATTTATTTTTAGTCCCATCATTAGTATATGTACAGTATGCACATCAATTGACACATACACACACACACGAATAGATTCAGTCATGTTGTATCAGGCATGGGAAATGTGAAGAAAGAAAGAAAAAAAAAGATAGAGAGAGGGAAAAAAAAGATAAAAAAAAAAAAAAGCTGCAGGCAGTTGAGTTCAGAGGAAATTGCTCTCGACACAATTATGATTACACGCTTGGTAAAGTGAGTGCAGGTTGGGTTAGATGTAATTGATGGCTCGGAGGTAAAGGTTTGCGAAGGAAGCTTATCACCATTTCACTTATTGGTTTAGCTCACTTACTCAACACGCTTAGTTTGGTTTGTCAGAATGCCGCCAACTTTCTCCTTGTCGAAAGAAAGTGAGTTGTTTATTTGATGTTTTGAAAGAAAGTGAGTTTGTTTATTTGATATTTTCTTGTGGTATGGTCAACAGGACTTGATAAGTTTAGGATTTCACTGATTTCTTCTCTCCATTGTCTTTTATTTCCTTTGTTTTTACTTGGGTTCCTGTTATAATACTTTTGGAAAATATTGATACATAAGTTGAATATCCCTCTCTCTGTAGGAGAATTTACATATAGGAGCACATAATTTTTGTAATAAGTGTACTAATCAATACTTTTTTTAGCCAGTATTAAAACCTAATTTAACCTCTCCAGCCACTTACTGATGTTTCATGGTTATACTAAATGTGAGCCAAATTGAATATATTGAAAACTGTGGCTAATTTAATCTTTGTGACTATAATCATGAATCTAGAACACCATGAATCACCCCAAGTAATGTTCCTTATCATTGTATGCCCTTAACATTGTCTTTTGACCAAGAAATGTCACTCATTGTTAGAAAAAAGAAAGAAATGGGGTGGTTTTTTGTCATCTGCTGCAACTTGTAAAGAAAGATTGGAAGCATGAAAATTTGATGTTGGATAATGATTCAACATGTTAGAGTGAGAGAACAAAAGGGGCAAAAAGATTAAGGCATATTCTTCAATAGAATACATATTAATAGTAAAATGATTGGGGAAAGATAAGTGTCTTGAGTGTAGAGGGCAGTGTGTGTGTGTGTGTGTGTGTGTGTGTGTGTGTGTGTGTGTGTGTGTGTGTGTGTGTATGTGTATGTTAGCTGGAAGAAAATAAGTTAGCAGATGCTTGACTGTAGAGCAGCATTGATAACCACAAGATGCCTCAAATCACTAGGAAAGAAAGAGGAATGGAAAGCAAGGGATTATTTTGAACTCCACCTAATAGGAAAGGAATGAACACAAGTTTTTCTCTATCTTTAAAAGGGGACAAAGGGAAAACTTTACTGAAGGAGAAGCAAAGAATAATAGAATATAGGATTGTCTTTGTGTTGAGGTACAAAGGCATGATGGAAGGACAGCAGCAGTGTGTACATACCAGATTTATACTCCAGGTCCTAGAACAGTGTTGATATTAGATAGGCTTTTCTTGCCACATTCATTTCATCCTCAGGTCTCAGTGGTTGATAGAAAAGAGTTGCTGTGTGTACATATTAATCTCCTCTCATAACATGCAGAATTTTCAGGTGGTGGTCAGCTCATCTCATCGCAGTCATCCACCTTCCATCAGTGCTCCAGTCAGCGTCCTCTCTCTCTCACACCCATCCATGCACACACACTCCAGATACTGTCTGCAACACCTTCCCTTCTTTAGATTGTAGGAATTTCATTTTGCCTTTTGTTGCATTCTTTCTTGCCAACTATCTGATTCACTTTATCATTTGTTTATTTATCTATTTATTTGTTAGTTTTTATTTTATTTTATTTATTTATTTATTTATTTATTTATTTTTTTTTTTTTTTTTACATTTACTTATTTATTATTTATTTTATTAGGGGGAAATGTTTGATATATTCTGTAGCTGAATTAAGAGAATATTGCCATCATATTTCATCTCATAAAGTGGCACTGGAAGAGACTGAATATCATTTGTCATTCCAATAATGAGACAAAGATGTTTCTCTCTAAGGGGGATCTCAGCCTGTTAAAACAATTTCATATTTTGTTTTGTAGATTTTTTTTTCCATTCTTTACTTTTTTTTCTCTCTCCTCAAAGGTTCATCAAACACTCTCTCTCTCTCTCTCTCTCTCTCTCTCTCTCTCTCTCTCTCTCTCTCTCTCTCTCTCTCTCTCTCTCTCTCTCTCTCTCTCTCTCTCTCTCTCTCGCTTATTGTCTGGGATGAATTACTGTTTTTGTTGTTATATTGAGCTTATTTGTGGTGGTGTTTCTGTTTTGTTTTCTTTATAGTTTTGTACTGGCATTGTTGTGATGGGGATATGTTAGTCTGTGGAAAGGGCATACCAATGTGAGTGTGTGGTATTTTCTGTGTTTGGATCATAAGGCACTTAGCAGGACATGTATGATTGAGACAGCATAGATTGGATAGGACTGGCTGGCCTTTTGTATAGTGTTGGGTGGAGAGGCCAGTTGTTTGTGTGCCTGACAGATTCCCAGAAATTACAGGAGAAGAATGAGCCCAGTGTGTTCAAGAGGCAAGATGAGAGAGGATTTTTGAGAGCACAGGAATTGACACCATATGAATATTGTTTACTAATTGGTAGATGTTCCCTCCTCCTTTCCCTCATAAGGTGCTCTTGTAAAAACTGCCTCTTAACATTACTTACACTGCAGTCAGGAGGGCCTAGGATTCATGTCACCATTGCTTTGATGTGCTGGTTTAACTTTGCTGTTGTAGAGGACACCTGTAGCTTGGACAGTAACCAATGCACAACATATCAGTGTTTACCATTTTTTCCAAGGCCCAGAGGCTCCCATCTATATAGGTTGTGATTTTAAGCAGTCCAAATTTTCAGCTGAAATTTGAATTATTCCAGATTCCATTTGTTATTTGTGCCAAGCTTAAAGTTTTACCTGAGGACCATAAGTGTGGTAAACTGCAATCTGGACTTTCGGCAGTCTGTATTTTGAACTTCCACATTTTTGTAAGCCTCAGACCCTCCCAAGCCACAGCTCAAACTATCCGTAACTCTCAAGCTGTGTGACCTCTCCCATCCCCTTTGCACTGTAGACTATGGCATACACACACACACACACACACACACACACACACACACACACACACACACACACACACACACACACACACACACACACACACACACACACACACACTGTTAATCTCATCCACCAGTCTTGTGTATTTGTGTTGTCTCAAGTGTCCGTCTATCTGGTGGAATTATCATTTTAACACTAATAAGTTGGTGGATTACTTTTAAACTTAATTATTTTTTTTATTACATACTATTTTGTTTTGTTTAATTTGGGTTTGAAGGTTGTGATATGTACATTTAGGTATTTTGTGTTATGAATGAGAAAGGTTTTCTTTCTTCTGGGATAATGGTTGACATGTATTAGTACACACACACACACACACACACACACACACACACACACACACACACACACACACATGACACACACAGATATTTGGGTGTGTCTCCTTTCACTGTTCACCTAGCAGTGAGTAGGTGCAGTGTAAATCGAGGAGTTGTGACCTTGTCCCAGTGTGTGGTGTGTGCCTGGTCTCAGGCCTATCCCAAGATCGGAAATAATGAGCTCTGAGCTTGTTCCGTAGGGTAACGTCTGGCTGTCTCGTCAGAGACTGCAGCAGATCAAACAGTGAATTACACACACACACACACACACACACACACACACACACACACACACACACACACTCTTTTTACCTTTCTTATCCAGGAGTTCTGAAGTTTAAAAGAAAACACATACCTTCTTGTTTCTCATCTAACTGTCATCCTTCAATACCTCCTCACCATCTGCTGCCTCCTCTGTCTTTCATGTAAAAAGATTACATTGCCAGAGAAGACCAAGGTGATGCATATGTTGAAGACAAGGAGAAAAGGCATCACAGATCACCATTATTTTTTACTCCCTAAAAAAAATACTTTTATAATGTCATCACTTCATCAATTCCTCAGTTTATATTTGCCACTGACTGGTTGCTCCATGTATTAAGAATGTTGTTTTTTGCCTTGTATTCTTTGTTTCACTTAATACAGTTTTAAAGTTTTGATTTGGGAAGCAGTTATCAATTGTGTCATGTATGAGGAGGAAACATATATGTATATTGTGGAATGCCTTAAAAAGACAAAAATTGAAGAGGAGTAAGATGGTAAAGTTAAATTGAGGACTTGTGCTTTGTGATTCTTACAATTATTACTTCACCAAGTGTGTCTTCATCTCAGCCATTATCACTACCATCATCCCCTTATTGAAACTGTCAATTCATTTTCCATACTTCACTTCATAGCAGATTTTCTTTCCTTTCACCATCCCTCTCCCTGACTCCTTCATACATTATTTTCTAATTGAATTTTCAGGCATGGTAGTATAAGTAGTTGCTGAATTATTAGTCTTGTAAATGAGTAGTTGGATAATGATGAGATTACTGAACATGATGCTGATGACTGATAGCATTGTGATTACACGTGCACACTACACATCACACACTAATACACAGCAGTCTCTCACTCACTCAGTCAATCATAGGGCTTTGAAAATGCCTTCTGTTAGTATTTGAAGGTTCACCTGTAGTTGGTTATGCTACTATCACCACAACTACTACCACTGCTACCACCACCACCACTACTATTACTACTACCACTGCTACATCACCATCACTACTACTACTATTACTACTACTACCTCAACTATTTCTAAGAGTCAAAGCTTGTGTATATGAGTAGGCATGCAAGTTTAAGAGATGATTAAGGTAATGCAGCATAAAAAGTGTGAATGCAACTTTTTGTGTGCCAGAGAGAGCAGAAGAAAGAATGACAGGACTTAGGAGTGACTGAGTGAATTGTCTCATGTTTGTATGGGTGGATGGAAGAGAGAATGTGAGAGAGAGAGAGAGAGAGAGAGACATTGTTGGTAGGGTATATCTCAATCCTGCGTGACATTTTTCAGGTGTATGCTAACAGTCAGCCACCCCCACCCCCAGACATCTACAGACCATCCAAGGTTATTATCTCCGTTTACACCATGCCCACTTATGGATTTACTACCTAACTGTTGCCAGCCTGTTTACAAACCCCAAAACCACCCCTACCCCCTTGGCAGATCTCCCCATCCCTTTGCCCACCTCGCTCCTCCCGCCCTCTCCTCCCCAAGCTCTTTAACTCAAACAACAGTTGCTATCGAATGCCCATGCTCTGCTTCCCTTACTACTTACTACTCACACCCTTCTCTTCCTCCTGGTTCTCCTCCATATCCTCATCCTTACCCTTGTCCTTACCTGTCTCATTTCTCCTCTCGGCTCTTCTTTTCTTTTCAATGCTATTCTTATTAGACCTCTTCTAGTCTTTTCTTCCATTCCTCCTTTTCCAGTCCTTTTATTTTCTATCACCTCCTCCTCCTCCTCCTCCTCCTCCTCCTCCTCCTCCTCCTCCTCCTCCTCCTCCTCCTCCTCCTCCTCCTCCTCCTCCTCCTTGCAGTTTGCCATCCCCATGCCCCATCTTCTAGCCTTGGTCTTGCTTCTTGAAAAATAAATTTCAGTACTCTCCTGCACTTTTTTCATATAGATTTCTTGTCATGATCTGATTTCCTCTGAGGTAAGATACTGGCCCAAATATTGCTAACAGTTAACTTTTTACATTTATTTATTATTCATTTATTTATTATTTTACTTATATATTTATTTATTTTATTTATTATTTTTTTTTTTTTATTTATTTATTTTTTTTTTTTTTTGTGTGCAGTTACAAGTGATCTTCTCTAGGCTACCACTTAACTGTCACTTGGCTTTCCTCCCTGACCCCTCCCCCTGTTACCCCTTGAGAGCGCCTAGACTAGTGGGGTCAAGGCAGAGGGCTGGGAGGGGCCCTGGGGACTGGCTTGCTTGGTTCAGCTTAACACTAGACTGTAGGCAGCATGGAGACGCATGGCATAGCAGTATCGTAGTCTGGCTGGATTTTAGCGAACTATGGTGGCAGTCTGTAGTCTGTCTGTTTGTCTGCCCACCACTGTAGTCGCCTGTTGCTGCTACTGCTGCCACTGCTGCTGCTGCTGCTGCTGCTGCCGTTGCTGTTGCTGCTGCTGTTGCTGCTGCTGCTGCCACTGCTGCTGCTGCTGCTGTTCCTGGGCAGGGCTGCTGCTGCTGGCCTGGCCTGGCTTACTAGTAGATGGTGGTGTGACCCTAGTGTTGCAGTGTGACCTTAGTACTGCACCAGATCAACTGTCCCAAACACAAGGCACTGCCTCCCAGCCACCCTCACCCATGCACTCACTCACTCACTCACCCTCACTGGTGGCTGGCTAGCTGGCTGGTTGGCTGGCTGGCTGGACTGTGCCTTGTGTCAGGGACCCAGGCAGCTTGGCAGTCAAGAAGTGTGGCTGGCTCCCGGACAGATGGACGAATGGATGAAGGCTGTTTGTCCGGGGCCAAGTGCTTGGCCTGAGTAGCTAGTGTCTCAGTGTGACGGTCCTGCCCAACATCAGTCTCACCTGAACCCATCAATTTGGACTCACTCCCAGTCACTTGCGTGTGTGTTGTCACCGCCTCACTTGAGACTCGCTCATTGTTTCCCTTGGGAGTGTTCATACTTGCCATGAGTCATTCAGAATCATTCAGCACTTTCTCTTAAGTCATTTTCGTGTTCATGCAGTCCAAGAGTCTCATAGAGCATCCACATCACCTCTGATGCCACGAAACTGTCCCAGCAGTCTTTATAAGAGCATTTTTGACATTTTGAAGACACTCAGTGAAAACTCACAATGCCCAAATCTTTCCTGCTACCAATTCACTTTCCACTCTTAAAACTGAGTTTGTTAGATCTACTGGAGCCAGACACCCAACATAGCCCAGCATTCTGTGGGACTTTCTGGGAAGGCCGGTATTGTTGTGCGGTAGTGGTTTTCTTATTCCTGTGAGGCGGCTGACGGTCTGGTCAGCATCCTGGACACACCCTCCTGCCAATGCTTTGAGATGTGCTAACAGATGTAGTGATGCTCTCATACATATTGCGCCTTCCCTTTCAGCATAGTTTACCAAGCTAGTCCTATAGAACAATGTCGTCTTATATATTTATATATGAATATTTTATTTTTGTGCATATAATATCCTTCCTAAACTAGGAGATTGTCTCCTTCAGCAGTGAATGCTGCTGCTGCTGCTCCTGTCTCTTTGCTCCTCTTTGTTGGAGAATGGACTGTAACTTGAATTGGTGGTACTTAAGAAAGATACATGTATTTTGGACAGTAAGTCAAGAGTTATCTTTTAACATGACATGTTACTTGCCAGTCAAACCTTCTGGTTGCTACTCACACATTCCTCACCTATCAGTTGAATAATGCATCTACACATTGACTTTTTATAAGAAATGTTGATGATAAAGGATCTGTGTCATTGAGTCAGTTCAGTATTATGATCTCACTAAGAAAGTTGTAATAATCGAGAGTCAGATCCCTGGAAAATGTTGAACACAAAAAGTATTCTTTGAAAGAACAAGAAAGCAAGAGAGTACGAGAGAGAGAGAGAACGAAAGAGAAAGAGAGAGCGTCCCCTTCCCTCCCTCACTCCTTTCCAACACAACACCTTACCAGCAATCTTAGAAGACCTCAACAATGGGACTTTCCACCCCACAGCCCGGGGAGAACCTTGCCCGCCTATATGAGATGTCTGACTCCCCGGAGAGGAGGGCGTGGCTTGACAAGTTACTGGCCTTTATGGATGATAACAAGACTCCCATCACTGCTTGTCCTACCATCAGCAAGAATCCATTGGACCTCTATGCCCTCTACCTCCACGTGAGGGAGAGGGGCGGCTTTGTAGAGGTAGGTGGAGAGTTCACTGTGGTTGGTTTGTGTAGGAGTGAGTGAAAGTGGTCAGTGAAGTAATGTGTATATGTTTGGTTTGTAAGGAACTAGTGTTGGGATGTGTATTTTGTCACCAAATGGAAATTAGGTATTTTTATGGAAAAGAGTTGTTTTTAGTGGATGGATTGTGAAGACTTATAGCTGATAGGTAAAAATATGGTTTACTGTTATCTTGTACAACTTGAGGCAGGAAGCTCAATGGATTTTGCATATATCAATTATAATAAAAAAATATGTCCTCTATGATATACTATTGTGTGTAATATGTGTGCTCATTGTGCAAAACAGGAAAAACTTTACTTGGACCCGTACCTGATTTGCACTTAGATCTTTCCCAAAACTGTCCTGCCTCGCTAAGCCTTATCCTCCTTCCCTGAATCACATCTTAGCTCTCCCTGCACTGGATGAGTTTCAACCACTGAGAACAGCAACAATCATTGTAACATTACCTTAAGTCAGCCTCGCCACTGAACCTAACCTAACCTAACTTACCCTTCATAAGACTTACAACAAAACTAAATCTAACTTCCCACAAAACAAGTCATCACTACCATCACCAAGAGTAGTATCACATCACCCTACACCCCAGCACTAACCAGTTTGCACCACCACCACTATTTCCACAGGTGACGAAGAACAAGCAATGGAAGGATGTGGCAGCAGTGATGGGCATTGGTGCCTCTTCGTCGGGCTCCTACACACTGCGCAAACACTACATGAAGCACATTCTGGCCTATGAGTGCAAGTTTGACAGGGGCGGTGTTGACCCCCAGCCCATTATCAACCAGATTGAGACAGCAGCCAAAAAGAAGACCACCAAAACCATCTCTGTGCCCTCACCTGGTAAGAAATAAGAGAGAGAGAGAGAGAGAGAGAGAGAGAGAGAGAGTGAGTGAGTGAGTGAGCAAGTGAGTGAATGTGTGTGTGTGTGTGTATTTACCTATTTGTGTATTACAGGGCTCGAGCTAAGCTCTCTGTGTCCTGTCTCCTTGTCTACTCCTGTCATATCTGTGTGTGTGTGTGTGTGTGTGTGTGTGTGTGTGTGTGTGTGTGTGAGAGAGAGAGAGAGAGAGAGAGAGAGAGAGAGAGAGAGAGAGAGTGAGTGAGTGAGTGTACATCTCCCTTTATTCTAAGTTGAGAAGATAAAATTATCATAAATATGTATGCATTTTCATCTTTCCAAGCCGGTCTTCCTTCTTTTCTCCTTTATTAACACTTTCTTTGTTCCTCTTCTTCCAAACCTATTCATCTCTCTTCTTCACTACTTTTCATTCTTTACCTATTTTTCTTCCATTTCCTTCACTACTAATTCTCATCCTTGTTCCTCCACAGGATCCTCAAACTCCCAGGACTCCTTCCCCCCTGCTGGTTCAAATTCAAGCTCTCTCGATGGCTTCACTAATGGGCCTCATGTGACGGGTGCTCCTGGGGTGCCGGGACCATACCCCCAGTATCCTCCATCCTCTGAGTACGGGAGTCACCTACCCCAGCGCCAGCCCACTCAGGCTACGGCAGGTAGGACTGGCGGGCATGTCCTGTGCCTTAGGTGGATCCAGAATGCATCAGTGTGTGTGTGTGTGTGTGTGTGTGTGTGTGTGTGTGTGTGTGTGTGTGTAGTAACAGGTGTCTGATAAGTTACCTGCTCTTCCCCACACTCAAAATACATAACACCATGTGTTGTTGATGTGTGGCTTGTTTTGAGTGACTTGTGTATACTTTCTTCCCACAGGATTATTTAACAGTCTGCTCCTCTGTTGATTTTTTATGTAATGTGTTATGTATAGCAGTCTTATCAGGGAAGTTTTGTTGAGAGAAAATTCATGAAATTTGTATGGCAGATCTAATTGTTCTGGTGGTGAAATACTTGCAGTGGTGCATTGGTGTGTGCATTCCTTGTTACCGCCTGGCATTGAGTGAGCGAGGAGATTGTTGGGTGTCTTGGATCCTGAGTAGATGGGTGTCATGGATCCTGAGTAGAAAGATGGAGTGATTATATAAAGAAGGTTTGACACCCAGTATTAGAAGGAACACAAAGAAGAGAAATGCCAGCCTCTGGATCTTTTGTAGAAAGAAAGTTGATCTGTGAAGTGAATGAGTGAGCGTGAATGCTGTGGGTTAGTTGGAGTGGGCATGTGTGCGTGTATGCGTGTGTGCATGCTTTTTTGCTGCTTTAATTTGACTCTTTCTTAACAATATGGTGTAAGGATGAAAGACCAAGGCCACTGCTCATGCTTTTTTGCCCATTCCCATCATGGATTGTATCCCTTCCCTTCTCCCAAAACATTACAAGCCAATGCCCCCACCAGCTTTTAGCACAGTCCTCACCTTAATGCTTGTCCGTTTTGAGTAACTTTTCTCTGCAATGTACAAGCCATTGATGGAATGAAAGTGTTGGTCTGTACAGTCTGGGCAAAAGTCCTATACTCTTACTGGCCAACTCAGAATTATTAGCTTGTGATTATGAGGTACTAATGCAGGAAGTCCTTTATAGAGGCACACATCTGCTGATTTAATATAAAGCTATTTTCTATTAATTGTCTGGATTTGAATAATTTGAGATTTTTATTATTACCAATATATGTGATAATGTTTTTCAAACCAGCCATGTAAGCATTCTTTCATGGAGTCTGCTTCTTTATCTTTATGTACTATTGGAAATAATAGGTTAATAAATTATCAAATTAGTGAGGAGACAAGACTTCAGGCCATGATAGTACAGGCATTTAGCATCCATGTTGCAGTTACAGTCATTGGTTGGGCACAGTAGGGAGAGTTGAGGGAAAACTGACTGGTGTTAAGGTGTGGTGTGAGCCCTGTGTTGCTTTGACCCCCTTGCCTTCCATAGTACCAGTGGCTCCTCCTTTCCCCTCTGCTTCCCTCAGCTTCCCTCCCTTTGATGCAGGCTAGTAGAGCAAGTCTGTGCCTCCCATGTGATTCACACGGTCTTTTTATATTCTCTTTGGTAAAAAAAATTATCTGGAAAATTGGTTTGATATCATTCAGAGTTAAAAAGATGGTTGATTTTGGAAAGGATTCTTTATATCATCCATGGATCTGCATTGAGTTAGTGAAGGATTTTTATGTCAACTGGGGTTATGTTCCAACTACAATATTTATTACAGAAGAATTCAGTATCTGCAGTTGTGATGTGATTGTACATTTATTGGCATTTATGTGTGAATCATGTGGGACGGCATATGTTGCTGTTCCTCCTCCCCATACCTAGCGTAAGCACTGCTCGCTGCCCAGCACTCACCAGCTGCCGCCTTATGCCTCACAGGTCCAGTAGGAAACGGCGAAATGGTCAACCTGTCTAACCCCTTTGACGACCCGTGTCCATACAGTTACCGTAGCCCCCTCGCGCGCGCCCCCGGTAAGGGTTGGGAAGGTGGCGGGCACACCTGTGCTCCCCACCTTCGCCTCTGTGCACATGTTGTACCATCACTTCCCACCCGATCCTCCTGCCCCGGCCATTTCTCACCACATGCACCTCAGGATGCTCCTTCAATTCCTCTAGTTGGAAGGTGTCATGCGTGTTGTGCTTTGATCAAGCTCTGTCTCAATAGTGCATATGTGAATTGTGGGCTACTCTCTCGGAGAGTTACATCACCCAAGGCTTTTCTTCATTTTGTGTTGCCTTGTTCTGATAACCACCACATTCACTTGGGAGAAAATGTATTCAGTGACTGACATAATGCTCTATGTCATCACTGATTTGCTTCATTATTATGGGGAAGATTAAATGAACCAAGGGTTTGTCTGTTCTGTAAAGGCTGAACTGTTCCTCATGATTATTGTTGTCACGCTTGATTTTAGCTTCTGAGTGAATTGAATCTAAGACCAAAGCCCTTGTACTCAAAAGAGTTGCTTTTATATTATATCTTTTGTCTTGCAACTTTGTAATGAGTCAACCATTGAAAGTAGTAACTTTCTGGAAGGAACATTGTATTACAGCATTTGATATCCTTGTTTCACAAAACCATCAATGAATAGTGTATGGTCTTTGGCACATTGTACAGTACTGGAAATATATTTCCCTGCTTATCTATGAAATCATCATGGAAGAACATCTCCCCATCAGTGTAAGATGAAGAAGAGAGATTTCAGTGGAGAGAAAAAAAGTGGATCATAGGAAATATTAGGACTAGTGGAGCATCCCTTGGTGTGACTTACCTATCATACCTCTCGTCTCTCCCTCCTCCCTCCCTCCCACCCACTATCTCTCCCTCAGTAAATTCTCTACATAGCGTCCTCTCTCCCACCCTCCAGCACATAGAATCGGTCCTCAATTCATGCCACTTTTAGACGTCGTTTTACGCAACTTCTTCCACAAACCACATTCCAAGGCAACGTCTGGGAGTACACTTTTGTGAAACTCAAACTGAAAACGACTTTATTCAGTATTTCGTTTTGAGTTTTCTTAGCTGTAGTTTGTGGTGGAAGTCCTTGTGAAATGCGAGAAAGAAAATGGCACTTGGAAAGAGAAGACCAGCATTGCCTGCATTGGGTCATGACGAGGGTCTTAGAGGCTCCCGCTGGCCACTGAGTTGTTGTGTGTCTGGAGGGATGCATGGTAAGACTTTATCATAAAGTACCATTCGTCATGTTGTATCCCCTTGCCTGCCCAAGGTAGTAATGACTTTCTGGTCTTACGATGTTACTTTGTCAGTACCATACTTCTGAAGCTAGTTGGCATTTTTGTTTCCAGATTTTAATTCTTTGGTTTGCTTGCTTTTATTATTATTATTATTATTGTTATCATTATCATCTAAGTAGTTTTGTACCTGATTGCCTGGCATTATGTTGATCTACTCAGAGATGTTTACTACAGGAAACTGATGTGAGGAGGAGGGTGGGTAGGAGGGGCAGAGGTTTAATGCATTGTGTGTTTCCTTCATTCACATTGTTGAACAGTGTCATTGATAGTTCTGCAAATAAGTGACAATGTTTCATTGTTAATATTTCACCTCCATTTGTAGTGTTCCTTATGAAGGAGGAATGGATATGGTATATGAAAATGTGATAAATTAGAGAATGAGAGTTGATGGCTATTTGCAGTCCAGACCTCAAATAACTTTGGGAAGTAGTGATGCCATCCATATTGAGTCATTTGGTTAGGTGATCTATTGGTCCACCAACCTCAAGTGTTGGGAGTTGGTAAAGTTACGATTTGAATCCAGGTGTTCCTGGATGGTGCAGAGATAAAGCTAACATGACTTGCCTCATGGTGGTGACCTAGCTAGCCATTCCCAAACAGTACGAGTGGATACCATGCTACTGTTACTTCTTCATGTATCCAAAAAGTGACAACATTTTGGTGGATCCTCATCTCATGTTGAGTAATTCAGGGCTTTTGTAATGTTACTATTTTGGAAATCAGGCTAGCTGGGGCCTCCAAGTAAACTGGGTTGTGACCTGACTATATATACATTGTAATTTTTTATATATTTTTTATTTCCATTTGTGAATGCTTCAGAAAAGTGTTCTTGTGATATTTGTGTTAGATTTTTTGTTCTCTTTACTTGTGTACATTTCTAGATGGTAGTAATTGCATATGTTATTTTGTTCATATGTATGTTTTTTTGACAATCCTGTGTAGGTTTTGCCTCCTAATGTAGTTACATGGTAAGCCATGACATGTTATATATAGTCTCATGAAATTTGAATTGTGCCTTGCAATTCTGTTATTACTTCAGTCATTTCTTCAGTTTACATATTCTTTCACAGGAAACTTGAGTTGTTATTTTCAATTTGATATCTAGCCAATGAACTCAAAAATCTTCTCAGGTTGTCTTCAGCATGTCCTTATGTTCTTCAGGGTCATTAATTTTTCAATGTCACAATATCCTTTAGAGTATTACTTTTACTCTATTAATGACTTTCATCAATCCTTGCAGCCCACTACTTATGGGATGAAAACAGCAGAACAGAATGAAATATTTTC
>NC_059297.1:24311689-24371689 GCF_017591435.1 Portunus trituberculatus
TTTTGCTCCACCTCTCTTAAAAAGATGAAGGAGACAGACCAAATGTGTGAGAGAGAGAGAGAGACAGACTGAGATTGTTGTATTATATCTGTGAGTCTTATAACTGGTAAATTGTTGTAGCCACTGGAGGAGTGCATTAAGATCTCAACTACCACTTCTGTTTTCCATTCTCCTTCCAACACCATGACCAACATCAACATGAGATAGCCAGAAACAAATCCTAAATTCTTGGGACTAGTTTATGAACTGTTGAGGTTGCTAGCAGCTTTGTTTGTATAGTGTGTGTGTTCTGAATTGATTAAATGATATGAGTGTGAGTGTGCTTATGTGTTTTATTGACGTAACACTTCATTTATTTTGTTTGCTCTAATACTATTGACAAATCCATTTAATATATAGGTTTCTATATGGTCAGGGAATAGATATTTTCATAATGGCTTTTTCAAAATTAATAAAAGAGAATTGTTAGTTCCAAGATTTAGGTACATTCGGTTATTTAGATAAAAAAAAAAAAAAACATGCACACACAGTCTTTTTTCCCCTCTCCAGTCTCCATCCAGTTCAAGGAAGTCTCACATTCCTCTTCTCCCCCCCTCCCACCAGTCTTCCTCACCCCGTAAACCTGTGTCTTCCTCCCCTCCCCTACATCAGGGGTATCAGGGCGGCAGCATGTACCCGCCCCAGAAGTCAGGGTCAGCCCCTAGCCCTGGTCCCCCTGGCCCAGCTGGTCCCCCCGCCAATTACACTACACCCAGGCGACATCCAGACTTTGAGAAGACACAGCCCCCAGGTGAGTGCATCTTGGCCACAGACTGTATGAGACTTTGGGAAATTATTTGTTTTATCAAGAAATTATCAAATGTGACTTATCTTAAATTAGGTGAAGCTTTATTTATTTTATCTGTAGGTTATGGTGAATAGATATTCTTACATATGTGTGTACTTATTTTAATATCTTGCATATAAAGTAGGGTGGCCATAATTTTGAGAAAAGTAACTTGTTTTATGTATTTATCTAACTATTTGTATTTAAGGTAATGTCCTCTTTATCAGTATACGTTTTAATTGAATACTGATCTCATTTTATCATGCATATTTGGTACTTTATTCATTGATTCATATTCCTCTCTACTACTTGGTTTAGGGAAAGATGCAAGTAGATATTTGAGGAGTGTTATAGCAAGGGAATGCCATGGAAAGAAAAGACCAAGAAAGAACAGAGGGGAAAAAGATGTTGTGAGAAACAGCTTAGCAGAGCATTTTTAGGGATTGCTATGTGTAGAAGAGGATAGTAAACCTGAGATGTTAAAGTAGAGAAAATTAAATAAATGAGATACTGAAGGGAGTGAAAACAAGGGAAGTTGAAGGTGTACTAGAATACTTGAAGACTTGTGGTATGGTTTATGTTGATTATTGTTAAGATTGATTCATTTTTGTCTTATGAGTAATATCCATAGCACAATAACATTTCAATCTTTTTTTGTCACACCAGGCTGGAGGGCCAACAGTCAATATCCAGGTTTTGCGGGGCAGAGCCAAGCAGGGCCACCTCAACAGCCCTGGAGCAGACCCAATGACTCCACACCCCCTGGAGCTCCTACTGCACAGTGGAGTCAACCCAGGTTTCCAGGAGCCCAGCCTCAGTTCCCTACTGCAGTGAGTGTAAGTGATGCATTGCTCTGTTGTTTATTTAATTATTTTATTTTATTTATTTATTTATTTATTTTTTTAGTATTTATTTATTTATTTTATTTGTTTATTATTTATTTATTTATTTATTTATTTTTGTTTATTTATTTATTTATTTATTATTATTATTATTTTTTTTTTTTGTGTGTGTGTGTGTGTGAGAGAGAGAGAGAGAGAGAGAGAGAGAGAGAGATGAATATGTTGATAAGTAGCTTGATGATTTTATGAGTTGTAGCTTGAGCTTGTTGTAATAATGTAAATGTATAGAAGCTTCTTTGAGACTGTGGTAGTGTCTTCATTAAAGCTGTGTGTATGTGCAACTGTGCTTAATCCCATGTCCTCATTATAGCTTAACTTGAATGTGGTATTTCATGTGATTCCTCTTACTACATTCTAACTCTTTTTCTCCTGTTGGTCATGCAGGGTCGAGGGTGGTCAGGAGGCAGCTTCACCCAGAATGTAGGGCCGCGGGTACAAGGGCCAGGCGCCAAACAGAATTACCTAGTTCCTCCAGGCTCCTCGTTCAAGGTGAGTGTTGCTGCTGGTCAGTCAGAGTCTCAGTTTTGCATAAATATATGTTACTTACGGAATTTATTAAACAGCTGTCATGGTCCACTTTTTATTTAACACAAACACACAGTTTTGATCCACCTATTCACATAAAATTGGTGTTAACCCCTGCCACTCTCTTGCTTCAGTGTGGTGGTCTGTACGGCTACGCTGGGAAGCATCAGTTCCCTCTGGACAGTGTTGAAGCAGTACTGCCGGTGCTAGCTCGAAGGAAACGCATGACTCGCACAGACCTGCCCACGTGTGACCCTTGGAGACTCCTCATGTCCCTCAGGTAAGTTGTAAAGGCAACAAAGATACTTTTCTTATTGTATTTATTTATCTGTTTATTATTAACTTTTTTTTAACTTCATTATTTATTCACCCATGTGTAGAGAAACTAACTCACAGAAAATTAACACGAACTCCCTTTTCCCTGTCCCCCTGCCTGCTCCTTCCCATGTGACAGGTGTGGGTTGGCGGCTGAGGTGACGTGGGCGCTGGATGTGCTGAACATCTTGTTGTTTGATGACCAGACGGTGGTGTACTTTGGGCTCCACCACATGCCAGGGTTGCTAGAGGCCCTGATTGAACACTTACGTCGTGGTCTCATCAACATGTTTGACATCTGCTCGGAGTTGGAGCTTGGCCGCGATGATGAGGCCACAGGCGCCAACAAGAGGGTCAAGGTACTGTGGACAGTGGGAGTTATTTGGTGTCGTGTGTGGATTCATGGGGGGTGGATCTAGGAGAATTTCCTGAAGTATGAACCCAGGTCTCTCTCTCTCTCTCTCTCTCTCTCTCTCTCTCTCTCTCTCTCTCTCTCTCTCTCTCTCTCTCTCTCTCTCTCTCTCTCTCTCTCTCTCTCTCTCTCTCTCTCTCTCTCTCTCTCTCTCTCTCTCTCTCTCTCTCTCTCTCTCTCTATATATATATATATATATATATATATATATATATATATATATATATATATATATATATATATATATATATATATATATATATATATATATATATATATATATATATATATATATATATATACAGTTTCTGATGACCTTCTCATAGCCTGTTGATTGTATGTCAGTAGCCCTTGCACATGTGTGCTTGAGTAACTTGTTTTATCATGTTATTGTCATTTATATGTTTGGTCATTATATATCGACAACTCCTGCTATCCAACCAGCCATACATTTTGTTAGCTATTTATACATTGATCCAATAATCTAACCAGCCTTGCACTTTATTAGCCATTTATGTATCCACTCCCTCAGTCATCTTATCACCCTTACATTTTATCATTCACGTTTTCTCTTATCTAGACAGTTCTTACTCTCATTCTGTTTTTGGTTATCTAGAAGTTAAGCCCATCATTTAACTACTCACCTTGTCACTCAATCATTTAATTGCTTGGCCCCATCACTACTCACCTCCTAAACTACCATTCCTTCTCTGCACTCAGGCGGAACAGCACGATCAGTCTGACCGGCCTTGGTACTTGCGGCCTCCACCCTCACCTACCCTTGATCTGGACTTAGGGCGGCTGGAAGATGACGACCCAGCCAACAAAGAGGAGGTGCTGCGTGGCACTGAGGACTTCACCCTCATCACCAAGACTGGCAAGAGCGTCAAATTCGTGCGGCGGGATGGGGAGCTGTTTCTGCGGGAGGGAGTTCGGGAATGGGACAAATGGGAGGGTTTCAGTTCTGGGGTAGATACGTGGTCTGTGGGAGGGGGGGAGTGCACTGCCCACATCATATGCACCATGCAGAGCGCTGTGCCACCTCTGGCTTTCACGCGCCTCCTCCCGGGTAAGGATGGGAAGGTAGATCTTGACCTCCTGCTTCCCCGCATCAAGGAAGAAGTGAAGGAAGAAGTGAAGGAGGAAAAGATGGACTTGCAGGAGGAGGGACCTGTTAAGAAAGTGAAGGTGAGGGAGGAAGCGGTGGAGCAGGATCAGGAGCAAGATCAGGAAGATAAGGAGAAAATGGAGGTGGTACGGGTGAAAGAAGAACCAGAGGACCAGCCACCAGAGGAGATGGAGACAGAGGAAGAGGAGGCTTCTACAACCACCAACAGCACTCCAAAGCCACCTCCACCTCCTCCTCCCTTAACAAAAAAGGACCGTGTGGCAGACCTGCTGGCAGAAATGAAGGAGAAGCGGGTGGTCAAGATGGAGGACCTGGCCAGGGAGAAATGTGACAACTCCAAAGACAACAAAGCCACCTTTGGGTCACGGGTCAACCGTGTCAACAACTCTGGCAAGAGCAAGTTGGATGAGATCTTCAAGCGCTTTAGCAAGGAGCCACAGGAGTCTCATGCTGGCGACAACAAAAAGGCTGCAAAGGAGACAAGCAGTAGTAATGGAGGCACTGCAGCCAAAAAAGATAGTGAGCCTCTGTCAGCACAATCTCAGCCACCATCACAACAGCAACCACAGCCAGAGCAGGACAGCAGCAGTAGTAACAACAACAACAACAGCAGTAACAACAATAATAACAGCACCACCAACAACAACAGCAGCAGTAGCAGTAGTAGTAGTATTGGTGGAACAGCTGCAGTGGTGAAGCAGGAGCAGGTAAACAGTGAGCCATCTTTGGGAGAGAAGAGGCCTGAGGAGCAGCCAGTGAGTGTGCTGGCCAAGCGGTCAGCCCCCAAGGAACGGCTGGAGAGGCGGGAAAGTGGCAGCTCGAGGAGAGATAGTGGCTGTTTCAAGCGACCGCACGAGGACCTTGAGGAGGAGTCGTGGAGTCCAGACGAGGCCTCACTGAGTACCACAACAGAGGGGCAAGACTGGCTGGCACGTCGCGTCATCTGCGTAGGCACCGTGATACGCAACCTCTCCTTCATCCCAGGCAATGAGGACATCATGAGTAAGTCTGCATCACTGCTGGCACTGCTTGGCAAGACCATCCTCCTTCACCATGACCACCCACGCCGTACCCCCTCCACTGCACATTATGACCGTGATGAGGAGGCCGACTTGAGTGACTGGTGTAGCTCTCTGGCCCCCGACACACACTGGTGGTGGCCGTACCTCCACCATGTACATGAGAACACACTGGTCACTCTTGCCAACATGGCTGGCAATCTCGACCTCTCAGTGTATCCTGAGGAGATATCCCGCCCTCTGTTGAATGGCCTTTTGCACTGGGCCACGTGTCCTGCCTCTTATGGCCAGGATCCCTTCCTGGCTGGTGGCACCTCCCCTCAATCGTCCCTCTCTCCACAGCGGCTGGCCCTCGAGGCACTAGTGAAGCTTTGTGTGCTGGACCAGAACACTGACCTGGTGCTGGCCACACCGCCCTTCACACGTCTTGATAACCTGTGCGGCCAGCTGACCCGCTTCATGTGTCGCGGTGAAGACCAAGTGCTGCGAGAATTCTCCATCAACTTGCTGCACTATTTCTCAGCGGCGGATTCTGGCGTTGCGCGCGTCATCGCCATGCAGAACGGGTGCGTGTCTCTGCTGGTGGCCTTCATTGAGGAGGCAGAGGCAGCGGCCATGAATGTGGCCAATGTGCAGGGGGTGAGTGCCCTCAAGGAGAACCCAGAGCTGATGGGCACCAGTCTGGACATGGTGCGACGCTCTGCCAACACACTGGTGCACCTCTCACGGGTGCCAGCCAATGCACGGGTCATCTCCGGCACTGAGAACCGCCTCCTCACGCTGGTCATGAGCCAAATCCTTGACACCTATGTGGCCTCCCAGCTATCCCAGGTGCTCTTCAACGTGGCTCACTTGCAGGGTGAGGTCTCTGATGCCTCTCCCTCCCCATCCCCTCCCTCCTCCCCCACCTCTGCACAGGTCTCAGATGCCTCAAGCACAGCCACTCTCCCTCCCCTTCCACTACCCCTTCCCATCCCCATGTCTGCCCTCCCCGCAGTGTCTCTCCCAGTTCCGCCTCCCATTGCAGCCCCAGTAGCCACTCCAGCTCCTGCCCCAGCAGCTGCTGCTACCCCTGCTAGTGCCCCCGCCACCACCAGTCCTGCCCCAACCACTGGCCTCACCACAGCTACTACAACTACAACTCCGACCTCCATCCCAGCCTTAACCTCCACCTCAGCCCCTACAACCACCACCACCACCACAACCACAACCCCAACTCCTGCCACAGCTCCAGATGCCCCTACAGATCCTAAGTCCCCTGCTGCTGATGCCCCAAGTAACTCCAGCCCAGCTTCAACCCCTGCTGCTACCCCAGTGCCAGCCACCAATCCAGTGCCCTCCTCCCCTACCCCTGCCCAAGCCCCTGCCCCAACCCCGGCTTCAGCTCCGGTGGTAAATCACGACTCTGCAACTCCAGCTGAGTCTGAGAAAAGCAGCAACGCGTCAGGGAGCCCCGGCCCAGAGCCCACAACCACCACCACCACCACCACCACCACCACCACTACTCAGTCCCCCTCCTCACCCACCACCACTACTACTTCTACCACTAACACCACCACACACTCCACCTTATCCTCCACCACTACCACCACCATCGCTACAACCACCACAGCCACCACCACCACCACCACCACCACCACGACCCCCTCACTTCCCACAGCATCATTAAGCTTAGGTAAACACTCCAGCTTATCTCCTTCCCCCAACCCTGCTCCCTCCCTCCACCTGACCTCCCAGATGGCCCCCCTCCCCGTCAAGGCCCCCTCTGCTCCCCCCACACAAACCACAAATTCTGAGTCGACCTCAAAGTGCGAGTCCCTGGCGGCGGCGGCGACGGTGGAGCCCCCTGCAGCCAACTCCTCATCTTAGTAGCGGGCGGGGCCGCCTCTCAGCCGCGTGTGGTACAAACAGTGTGGTGGGGGAGCCGCCCCCCAGGGTCCCTCCCGGTCCTAGTGTCTCAGCCGGACCCTGGACGGACCACCTCAGTGATATCGAGTCCTACCAGACATTAGGACTCTCAGTGTTGTGTACAGTACATAAAGTAAGATGATGTGTGTCCTGCTGTAAGCAGTGTCTGTGAATTATTCTAAAAGTGCGAATGTAGCCAGCAAACAAGTCTGTGAAAGTCTGTGTATTTGTACTTTTCAATGTACAGAAGTCTGTACTCATCTCAGCTGTATTTCTTGGATTTAAAGAAAGTTGTAGAAAGAAAGTATTCAGAGAAGCAGCCTTTCTTTACCCTGGCCAAGGTGCGGCCATCAGAGGCTTGTGTGGCTTGAAGGGGCGTTGACGGTGAGCCTGACGCATTAGTCGTCCACCACAAATATATTCACTACCTACACCACTGACAACACCTCACCCTCACACCACATCCATTTCACAGCCCTATGCAGTTTACATAATTATATAATTGTATGCTGGGATTCTTGGTAATTGCAGTTATTTACGCACCTGTGGGAGGGAATGCAACCTAGCTCAACTTATAGTCAAAGGGAATTGAAGAGATTGATATAGCAAGCTGATGTGGACTCGTAGTGTCTGTTTACACATTTTTATGTAAACTCTTCTATAAGTAATGTTTTTTATGCACATTGTTTTTTTTTTTTTTTTTTATGCAGGAGGGGCAACTGGCCAAAGGAAAAAAAAAAAAGGCCCATTGGGTTGCCAGTTCCCTTAAAGGTCAAGCGAGTTATCCAAAACTCAGGGACGATGTCTCGAAGCCTCTCTCTTAAAAGAAGGGAAGTCGTAGAGATGGAAATACAGAAACAGGCAAGATTACCAGAGAAAGATATGAATGATTGAGAATACTAGTTAACTCTTAAATTAGAGAACTGGACAGTATAGGGGTGAGAGGAAGAAGGAAGCCTTGTGCAGCAAAGCCGCAGGAGGATGGGAGACATGCAGTTAACAAGATCAGTAGAGCAGTTAGCATGAGAATAGCGATTAAAGATAACAAGAGATGCAACATTCCGGCGGTGAGAAAGAGGCTGAAGACAGTCAGAGGAGAGTTAACGAGACGAAAACCTTTTGATTCCATCCTATCTAATAAAACAGTGGAACCTTCCGAAACATGTCCATACAAGGACGGATAAGGCCCCTGTACAGAGTTAAGTTGGAGGGGCGAGAAAACTGGCGGAGACACCTCGGAACGTCCAACTTCACAGAAGCTGTTTTTAGTAAGATGTGAAGTTTCCAGTTTAGATTATGAGTAAAAGACAGACCGATGAAGTTCAATGTAGATGGGCACATCATAATTCATATTATGATTTCATGGCTTGTTGAGTGGTTTTCAATTTGAAAAATGGAAGAATGACGCTGTAAATCTGCTGGACTTCCCAGCGCTTAAAGGACGTGGGGCGCTGCCAGTCTAGTGCCCTTGAGGCTTGACACCTGATTGACCTGAATCTTTCAGTTCATTCCATTTCCATACTGGCCATGGGTCAACTCAAGTCACTCCGGGATCGAGGTGGCGACAGCGCGTAAAGTAAAGCCAACGCCTAAATGTTAGGTTGTTTCCATCTATTATAATCAGAGAGAGAGAGAGAGAGAGAGAGAGAGAGAACGCGTTAGACAAGTAAGTTCAAGTTTCTGTGCAAAGCAATGACTGAAGCATTAGATAGTAACAGTGCATGATCTTAATTTATGACATGTGAATGACAATGATGACGAGACTTTCTTTTTTATAACGTCATAGGAATGCAAAATAAGTATATCACGTAAAGAAGAGAAAAGAGAAAAGTTATCTTTTGAGTGATTCTGGTGAATTAGTACAGGTTGAGTAGATTCAGCCCCAACGAATCGAATAAAACATTAAGAAGGGTTTGAAGTTCCTGATTTAGCTCCATATATTTGTTTCTTCTGGAACAATGTAATTGTAGTTTAGAGTAAGGATTATTTTACAGTTCCTTAGCTTTGGTCTAGTCTGCATGATATAATATATAAAGTTGAAAGAGAGAGAGAGAGAGACCCCTCGGTCACCGTAGTGTGGTGGTTAGCACGCTCGGCTCACAACCGAGAAGGCACGGGTTCGAATCACGCAAGTGGCGAGGCATGTGGGCGAGCCTCTTAATGTGTAGCTCCTGTTCACCTAGCAGTAAATAGGTACGGGATGTAACTCGGGTGGTTGTGACCTCGCCGTCTCGATGTGTGTTGAGATGTGTTTGGTGGTCTCAGTTCTAACCGAAGATCGGTCAGTTATGAGCTCTGAGCTCGTTCCGTAATAGGGAAGACTGGCTGGGTGACCAGCAGGCGACCGGTGAATTTACATCCAGGCAGACAGCATCCCAACTCTACTGCTTCTCTAGTTAATAGTGATTAATAAAATTCATTATGTACATCAACGCCACATTAACAAGAAAAACGGAAGGTAAGCGGTGAGAATGTTTTGGCATACGTGGTGGCAATTTTGCAAGGTATAGTTCATATATATATATATATATATATATATATGCTGACGTCTTATCTTGTTAAAGTTCTATAGCACTGTTTCGATCATGTCAAATGGTTCATTGATTCTAAGTTCGGGTATCAGTGGGACTTGGAAAGCTGGCTGCTGAGTGCGACCCGGGCAATGTGCACTGTGTTGGCAGTCACTGAGGAAGAAAGCTGATTTATTGTCATGGCGAGAATCACCATAGTTGAATTAGTGCTTAAATAGACATTTTATTTGTCTAGGCAGGTAAGGAACTAATCAAGGTGTCTTCTGTTAAAGCAGTCTCGAGCTTAGTTCGGGATTTTCTACAAATATCTATACTCTGAAAAGTGTTGCTTTTCTAACAACTTGCCTTTCAGGAAAATATTTAATTGATTAAGGCGCCGCAACGAGAAGGAAGGATCGGGGACCTGAGATAAACTAGTATTAGTTAGGTAAGAGATACAGATTCGGTCCATATGATGTCCGTACTATTATGAATCAGGCACCGTCCTAATATATAGGTCCCTCCTCCTCATCTCCCGGCTACCCTTCGCATCTCTCTCGCTCAGCTGATTTGACGTGATACTATTGGTTAACAAGGAAACGAGGAAGAAAAGAGATAAGTGGAAAATTTTTTATTTATCTGGCCACGGAAGAAGAATGAGTAAATAAGCGACCAATCAAGTAGCAGAAAAAGTCGAAGCTCTCACAGTTCAACGTAACCAGGAATAAGCAATGGGCATGGAAGGCTTCATTCACCAGAGTGGTGTGAGCACGTATGAGTGCTCACTCAGTGCTCACTCAGTGAATCACAGAGTCGGAGACTGTGTTTGTGTTGTAGTTGTTGTTGTTGTTGACCAATAGCGTGGCTTCATACATGCGACGTCAAATCAGTTGCGTTGAAGAGCTGTGGAGAGGATAGCAGGAAACGAGAGATGGAGGTACCTGTATATTAAGACAATGCCACAAATCATCATAGATGGTGTGAATAGTAGTTAACTGAGCAGTCACGGGAATCAATGAGGTGGGTATGTAGGGGTGGGGGTGAAAAAAGCACGTTCTTCTCCATGTGCATGCTACATCCCCAGCTGGCAGCCCCTCACTCCAGGGTCACATAAATTAATCGACAAGCAGTGGTAAATATTTATTAGAGGGCCTTCGTTCGCCAAATATGAGTTTCTCCTTAGATTTTTTAAGTGCGAAATGTGGTCTATTTTGGTACCCATGACCAGCTAAACCAAAGCAAACTTAATCTGAGTTAACCTAATTTGTTAATCTAACCTAAATTAAACTTAATTTGCTTCTATTTTTTATGTAATGTGTTGATTTTCAGGTTAATGTGCAGAAGAGGTCCCCCTTACCAATCTCTTCAAAGTAGTCATTATGAAGAAGTTATAATAGTGTACTTGTGATGTATAAAGATTTCGGAAGGCGGTCGACCTTACGTAGATCACACTGCTTTCTTGAAAATCACCCATCTCCGCCAGAATCTAAGTCCCTTACAGATCCGTTCACTGTGGTACGCAGGTGAAACTGAGCCTCGCAACACCTCAGTCATGTACCTCTGCCTTGACAGGAACAACTATTACATGTGAATTGACAACATGTCATCAACGTATGTGTTATGAGACAAAAAATGTAAATAATGCACCACCTTTCTCTTTGATGATAACTTATCTTCGTCTTTTTCCTCAATTCACACTTTCATTCATGTACTTCTATTAATTTTCAAACATGAACGCTTTTCATTGGTTCGTGAGCGCAGATATCAGCGCAGGTATCAATCCGCGATGAAGGATGAGGGTAACACGTGTACAGGTGCCCAGTCCTTACCCTGCACCCGCCATGACACGCTGTGAAGACTGTGATCTCGGCTTGCTGGAGTTTGCTGTCAAGTACAGCGGAAAGGTTGCGAATTTGATTGCTGGGAAATCATCGCTCCTGCGATGCAAGTCAGTGTACAATCGAGAAGAGGACCAGCCAGGACCTTCATCCTTTCGTTAAGGTATTGTGAGGAAGGGTACTGGTAGAGGTAGGGCATATTGTGTGGAGCTATAAGAGAACCGGTGTGGGGGGGAAGCTGCCCCAAAGCAAGGATACGTTAGGTTAGGTTTATGTTAGGGTTAGGTTAGTGTTGTGGGGGTGAGGGTTAGGTCAGGTTACATTAGGTTAGCTTTATGTTAGTGTTGTAGGGTGGTCCGGGGAAGCTAAGGTTAAGATTATGTTAGGTTAGGTTAGTGTTGTAGGGGGAGGGTTATGTAAAACTTCCCTATATTTAGGGATATTTTCGAACATTTGGGAAATGTCCCTAGATTTTTCAAAGTCATATCACTCAAATATACCTCCCCCTCTAAAACCCCCGATTTCCCACAGACCCCCAAACTTGCTAGGACTGGGAAGGGATAATTTCAGTGAAAATTATTCTTGAATTTTTTATTTTTTCAATTTTTTCCTTGAAAACGGCGGTTATTGTCCTTAAATTGTTTCCGACCCCCATATATCGCCTCTTGGCTCCCCCCCACCCAAAAACCCCCGATTCCCCACAGGCCCCCAAGCTTTTTGGTGCTGGGGGGGAGGGGGGTGGGGAAAAGGAGAGGGGATTTCTTATGCATTTTTACCTTATGGAGTATATATTTCTTAACGCAATAATTGAGCTGGATAAGAACCAATGAAATGCATTCGCCCAGCTCGGAGGCACAAGTTGGCATCGGTGATGTGGCTGTAACGTATTAATGACGCACACCACTTTAATGACAGGTTTTACCTCTTGATAACTTGTCTCACCTATCAGTATTACCATCGTAACCAATGACATGAGGTTTTTGCCCGTGCTGCAAGTGAGCAAGAATTAAGAGCCAAACAAAGAGATTGCATTTAGCTTAACTTATTGTAAAAGAGAAGATATTTGATTTACTACAAACAGTCTGGAGGAGGCAGAGGGTAAAGATATTAAAAGGATATTAAATATGAAGAATTTACTAGCTATATATAGGTGTAGTTCAAACACTTTTGTGAATGTCCAGTCCACAAAAAATAATGATTTAACTGATATCTAAATCATCCTTTTCATGAAGTAATTTTAAGAGTAAACAACATGGGTATATCTGGGTTTGATAGAGACATTAAATAAGAACCTGCATTCAGCTATTAGACTCGATAGGAGGGAGAGGTGTTGAAAGAGTTAGACCAGTACAGTGCAAGCATGGAGGCAAAATTTCTGAGAATAATAGGAGGGACTCAATCAGTTCCATAAACCTTCTGAGTTCTAAGGATTTAGGCCTGGTAGGTTAGGCATTCTGAGGCATCTCCACCAGTTTTTCTTGCCTCCCCAGCTGCTAACTCTGTGCAAGGGCCTTATCCATCCTTGTATGGAGTACATACTCTTCACATGTTTGGGGGGTTCCACTCACACTTCATTTCACACAAGACCTGTTCTTTCTACTATAGGCAATGATTGCATCGTCTCCTACTCTCTGTCAGTGACTAACCCCCACCCCCCTGTGCACAAGTCTGTTTCCCTGTGGTAGCCATCTTCACACCCCACTTCTCTACTGACACTCATTGCAGCTATATGCACTGCTCTCCATGTTTTTGCTTTTGCTGTTGATTTTTTTCCTTCTTATCAAGATGTCTTCTCACGTGGCTTCTTTTCCACCATCCCCTGCTGAAAGTGACTTATTGGGGCAAAGCTTTACTCACTCAACAGACGGTGTTATGTTTATCACTGGCAGCCTGCAGTCCAGAGAAGACGATTCCGGCATCTCGGGGACTACACTGTCCACCACTGCACACTCTGCCTTCTCTTCAGGTTCCTCCAAAAGGACGTGTGTACATCAGGAATGCAGCAGGGCTCTTCCTAACATCTCCCATGATCCTCATACCGTATGTATTACATGTTTTTGGTTCTTATACTGTTTTTTTCCTTAGTCTGTACTAAGAGGAGTAGACCACAAGGATGGTAGATGTACTACTCTACCAAGCATACCACACTGACCCTCCCTAGCCAACAAAATCCACAGCCTGTCCTGTCAATCTTCAATGGTATTTTTCATTGGTTTTATCAGTACGTACTTGCATATTACCTATATTCAGTGGAACCCTGCTATTTGTATGCAATCCATTCCAGGAGACAGTAAAAATTGTGATTTTGTGATTTTTTTGAATGGAGAATAATATTTTCCCATAAGAAATAATGTAAATTGGATTAATCTCTTCCAGATCAGACCCACAGATGATTGCTTATTTAACTCTAAAATGGCTGACTATAATTGTTCATGTAAATGCACATCATCACATTTTGAGGTGGTTGGTGGTGATGGCTGGCTAACCAGCCTGGTTATATATATATATATATATATATATATATATATATATATATATATATATATATATATATATATATATATATATATATATATGCTGCTAGTGGCCCTTCTTTTAATTTATGCATCAATAATGAATGTAAATTCAAGAGTTTTCATCTCCTCAAGAGGAATATTTAATTCCTTTCCAATTTTCATAATTCCTACATTTATTTGTCATCATTTTCCTTATAAACCATGACTATGAGGGCCATTTATCTAATCATATGATTCACATTCTTCTCTTGCCTTTGAAATTCAAATCTTTAGCATCCATTGATTACAATTTTAACATCTTAACCTGAAACCTAAAACAATTTTTTTTTCTTTATAATTGAATAGCACTTACGTATGAAGTACTACATTAAAAATTTATTACAAGAATGGTAGGTGTGACCAGGGATTGAGCATGGGTCTTATAGTTTGGAGTGTCAAGGTCAGTCTTGCTTTGGTACACGTTTCTGTATCCAGCCTCAGCTTCACAGTATAGCCAAGGATTTGACTGTGAAGGGGAGAGATGGTGTCACTTCAAAGTGATTCAAGCAGTGTCAAATCCTGCATATATATATATATATATATATATATATATATATATATATATATATATATATATATATATATATATATATATATATATATATAATAAAGTGCCGTGCCATCTTCATTATAAAAGGAAGTAAATATGAAGGTAAACTAGAATTAGGAAATGTTTTTTAATTGTATTACAAATTTTCAAGATAATAAAGTGCCGTGCCATCTTCATTATAAAAGGAAGTAAATATGAAGGTAAACTAGAATTAGGAAATGTTTTTTAATTGTATTACAAATTTTCAAGTTTCAACAATTAAAAAAAATATTCATATGCTGGTAAAGAGTTTGCAAAAATGTAATTGAAAACATCATTATTACTGTATTTGCTGCCATATTAGATGCATCTCTTATTTTACAAGGTTATATTGTGGGATTTATTTATTTATTTTTTTTGTTTGTTTATTTTCTTTTGGTATGTTTCATCACAAATTTATTGGAAAAAAAAAGTGTGTATGGGTTTTATGTAATAGGGCCACTTGTCAAGGAGAAAAGTATTTTTAATAATAAGAATGGCCCACTTAATGCCAGTTCCCATTGAGATGTAAGATAGAATAAAAGAAATACATATAAAAAAAAATCAGATAGAATAATAAAAAAAGAACCTCCCTCTAGAAGGAATTCAGTCATGGGAAAGAGGAAATATAGAAGCAGGCAAGAAGTTCCAATTTACCAGAGAAAGGAATGAATTATTGAGAACACTGGTTAACTCTTGAATTAGAGAGGTGGTCAGAATAAGAATGGGAGGAAGAAGTCATGTCATGTGCAGTTACACTACAGGAGGATAGCAAGAGCTGCTACATTAGGATAAAAAGAGAGAGAGGCTGAACAAAGTCAGTTAGAGGAGAGAAGTTGATCAGAAGAAAAGCTTTTGATTCTACCATCTTTAAAATAGTGGTATGAGTAGAACTTCCCTCTCCCCATACACATGAAGCAAACAACATACATGGGCAGATAAGGCCACCATACATAGTTAGGAGCTAGGGTGGGACAAGTAAGAAAAAACTCACGAGATAACACAAAACGCCTAATTTATATGCTGCAGCTCGAGATGAGATGAAATTTTTGGTTTAGATTATAAATAAAGAGCAGACCAGGTAAGTAAGTTTGGTGTAAAAGACGGGAACAGTTGAGTGTCGTGAAGAAGAGGGAATAGACGTCTGGAAAGTTATGTTGAATTGATAGACGGAGGAATTGAGTTTTGAGTCATTGAACAATGCTAAGTTTGCTCTTACCAATCAGAAAATTTTGAGAGATCAGATGTTCTGTGGCTTTCCTGCATGAGCTGTATATTATCTGAAGAGTTGGATGTCTACACAAAGATGCGGAGAAGTGCATGGAGATCAGCATAGGAGTGGATAGAACAAGAAATTTTATTTATAAGATCATTGATGAATAAGAGAAGGTGAATTGGTAATGAGACAGAACCCTAAGGAACACCACTGTCATATAATTGGGTCAATTAACTTGGGAGAAAATGACTGTCTACCACTGCACCAATAGAATGGTCAAGGAAAACACAAGATAAAGTTAGAGAGAAAGATAGAAGATGAAGGGTCTTATTTTGTAGTTTCAAATCTCTTTCCTGTCATTTCCCCTCTCTCTTATCGAGAGAGAGAGAGAGAGAGAGAGAGAGAGAGAGAGAGAGAGAGAGAGAGAGAGAGAGAGAGAAATTAGTAACATTAGTGCTTATGTACTACTGCACACACTTCACATCTATAGGCCTAGACATTTATGTATGCCACAGCTGCATCTGACGCAAGACAATTTTCAAGAAAATATGCATCTAATGTGTTGGCAAATACAGTAAGCATGTTATTACTACCATCATAGCTTTTACCAGACGATTTCTTACCTTCCTCCTAAAACCTAAAACACAGCTCTTTTTATGTTAATGTATCTTCTGAAGACTTAATACACTGATAGACATACAGACAGATACACTAAACAAGTGGTAAATCATGAGCCTAGTAGCCTTTGCAAAATTTGATCAAGTTCTTGTCAAGCAAACCAAGGACAGGAATTAGTGTGTAGCTATGCATTTGTCAAATAAGTAATGATCGATGTATTAAATAGACAAATGGAAAATAGATATAGCAAATATTTTTGTTTGTGTACATACATCAGTTGCAGAAAGTAGATGAGAATGTAGCTCTTATGTTTATTATCAGCTAAATTCTAGCATACAATTCTGGTAAACACACACACCTCTTTAGTTATCACCACAAAAGGATGAACAGGATATATATATAATATATATATATATATATATATATATATATATATATATATATATATATATATATATATATATATATATATATATTTCTCTCTCTATATATATATATTTTTCTCTCTCTCTATATATATATTTATATATTTCTCTCTCTCTCTCTCTCCAGAGATACAAGTATTGTACATATAAGTCCGCTGAAAGAAAAAAAAAAAAAAAAAAAAATGCAGGGAAAACTTGCAGAAAATGTAATTCAAACCATTATCAATGTTTTTTACCAGACCACTTCCTACATTGCCCCTGGAACTCTCAACACAGTCCTCTTTAGATCCACAAGTGCTCTTTTAAGACTAAATACCTGTCATGTTTGCAGAGAGGTGAAGAGCAGGACCATCAGCCAACACCACATCATCCAGGGCCTGTGAGTCAACAGACCACCACTCCATCCACCTTACTGGGTGATCTTAGCATTGGTGAAGGTGATGGTGATATCTTGCATGGCTATGTTGCTGAGACGTGTCAGATCTGAGGTCCTTTCCACGTGTCTGTTGAGTAACATGGGCAAGGGGCGGCGGTCGAAGGGGAAACCCATGGGCTGGGCATCAGGGTAGAGGGCATCCAGAATACCACAGAATGATGCAGCAGCAGAACAGGAACAGGCACCATCAGGCTGTGCCACCTGAGGTTGGTGGAACAGAGACTGTTTAAGGAATTCTAAACCATAAATGAGGAATAATTAATTATCTTGAGTGCATTATGGAATAATGGAGAACAAATAACTGGTTTTAAAAAGTTCAATTTATATGTTTGAAGGGAACAGAAAGCTTTTTAACAACCCAGACAAGTCATATGGACCTCATAGCATTACTATATGTATTCATTCTGGTAGGTCTGCTCACAACTTAGTGAATGTTTTTTCCCAGGTGGGCTGAACCAATGCTGAGTTGGAGCTTGTTGATATTGAGCAATAATTTTTCTTTTTCTTTGGGTATTCATTTCCTGTACTATCACCAGCTTGACATATTAAATATACAGTACATTATTTATGTTTTGTGCATGGCAGCTACATTATGCTGATCATTCAATATGACAAGCTGGGTAACAATACCTATTTGAATCCATGTCAAAAGAAAATTAACTTTATTAGCAAGTTCTTTTCTCTAAGCTGTCACAGCTCTAAGGGCCTTACTAGTCACTGTGATTGCTGGAACAGACTGAAGATGAGATAGAGACAAGTAGCACCTACCATTTTAAAAGCTCAAAGATAAATTTGAAGAAAACAACACTGATTTATATGTACTGTCAGATTCCTGGTTGATTTATATGTACTGTCAGCTTTCTAGTTGTTAAAGTACTTTCCCTACCCATATTTCAGACAAAAGAGACACCCGTCATTGCTTGCGGAATATCATAGGCCTGCCTTTTTCCTCTCTCACTCCCTTATGCCCATCCCCATGCTTTGCAAACCTTCACATCCTCACCTATCTGTGGCCCTCCAATTTCAAGATTCACTGACCTTAGCTTTCTAACAATGGCCTTTACTCTCAGTGGAATGCTGGTTCCCTTCTGCAGAGATCTCCAAGACTCCAAACTTCTCTTCAGTATATGCTTCCTTCTGTTGTTGGTTTGTGAGACTTGGTTCCTATGCAGCTGTACCTTTCAATTCCTGCCATCTCATCATATGCTCCCAGAAAAGCAGCAGACTATGATGCCTTTCCATATGATTTCCTCCCCTATCTCACCCCTGTTGCAGAGAAACACTTCCTGCATATCTACAACACCAGTTGGAATACTGCTGTGTTTCTGGCTTGCTGGAAGACCTTGGTTCTCTTCCCTATCCTGAAGCCAGGCAAGGACTTGTCATCAGCATCCTCCTACCATCTGATATCCCTCCTCTCTCATGCTAGGAAGGTGATGGAGCACATGATGGCCACACATTTATCTTGGTGGCTCGAAAGAAACTGCCAGGTACAAGAGGAACAATGCAGCTTCTGGCCCCACAGGAGCACACTTCCAGGATGGTCTGGTGCAGATTAAGTATCACATCTATGATACATGCCATCACTGTTTACTCATGCCCTCCCTACTCATTGATGTTGTGATGTATACAGCACTTGACACAGCACCACATGTGGGGATCCTCTCCTTCAAGAGCTTTCCTTTAACCAAAGTTACTGAATGCTTGCATGTAATTTGTTTCACAAGACTTACTGAGTATGTCCTCTCCTGGGTCAAGAGCTTTCCTTTAACCAAAGCAGGAGGCAGACATGGTGGGCAACTGGTTCACCACCTGGAAAGTTGTATGTCTGTGCTCTTAACCCATTTGCCCCGGAAGTTAGAAAACACACACCGCGCTCCGTCTGGGCGGCCTGCGAGCGCCAAGATTTGAAGCTTTAGTATTGAATAATCAATGTTTTAGCCATAAACTCAATATATTCATCACATACTATATATCAGGATGTGTAAAAATATTTGTATGTTACAATACACTTCCCATTATTGCTATGCTAAAAAGGAAAACAATGCAAAATTTAACTTTTTATATTTTTTTTTTTTTTTTTTTTTTTTTTTATTACAATTCGGGAGATTTCTCCCTGAATCTCTTGGGTGGTGGTGGTGTGATGGCGGAGGTGGAGGGCTGTGAGGGAAAGGCGGAGGTGGAGGGGAGTGTGGTGAAGCCGGAGGTGGAGGGGAGTGTGGGGAAGGCGGAGGTGGAGGGCTGTGAGGGAAAGGCGGAGGTGGAGGGGAGTGCGGTGAAGCCGGAGGTGGAGGGCTGTGAGGGAAAGACGGAGGTGGAGGGGAGTGCGGTGAAGCCAGAGATGGAGGGCTGTCTCCGGAGGGCTGTGAGGGAAAGGCGGAGGTGGAGGGCTGTGGCCTGGTAGCAATCATGAATTGCCATATTTCTGTCTGTACAAATAGCCTAAAGCGTCTTATATCAGAGTGAAGCATCTAATTTGCGGTAAACACTGTTATTTATTGTTGAAAAGAGTCCCCTAATATATCTAGCATTTGCATGCCAGTATGTGTAGCAAATGGCAACATATACCTGTCATGCAAAATATACATTATTTTAAACGCGAAATAAATTGCGCGCGAACACACACACACAGAGAGAGAGAGAGAGAGAGAGAGAGGAGGGGGGATAGGATTATCACCTGACATGTGAGACTGATAAGTTCTCTCTCTCTCTCCTCCATCTGTAAGCTGGTGGCTGTGGCTGCTAAAGCTGACGAAACAAAAAATAATCCTTCATGCGAAAACTTATTCTTGTCTACAATATAATAGTTACATATATTCATTTTCCTAGATAATATACATATCTAAGAAAACGAATGGCTGTTGGTTTTCTTGGGTACACTCATCTAAAACACTTATGGCCTGCAAGACGTAATAATACGTCCCCGGACTGGAGGTAAGGCTTCTGGACGTATATATACGTCAACGGACTGGCGCGCGAGCCACCATGACGTATATATACGTACCTGGACTGAAGGGGTTAAGAATACACTTCTGTCCCACTCTGCCATTTATCGTTCTTGGTTGGTATGCTGTCCCCTACTCAAGGAACAACACTTTCCTTGGTCTTCACCTGCATGGGCCCTGCCATACTTGGACTGCACATAGAACACCATGATATTTTCTGATACTATTGGGTCACTGTCTTGTCAAAGTTGCAGTACAGCAGTAGCATTTATTGCTCAGCCTCCAGGACACTTCTCGCTTGGCTTGACACCCTTCAACACTCGGTCCTTCAGAGCTCTCTGGTGGTGATATGATCTTCTCCAGTCTTCACTTCATGCATAAGGTGATCTCTCTTCTCTCTGTACACTCTGAGGGGACCACCTGTCCCTACTGCCTTCTCATCCGTCTCTGTACCACTTTGGGCGTCAAGACTCCCATGCTTGGCATCCTGGTTTGTGGCAGTTCCTCCCAATATGGGCCCTTCTTGCCGTGTATATTCTGGGTCTTCTATTCTTGCCACCATGGCCCAGTGACCCTGTCTCTCCCCATCCTCCATTAGCAGGATATTTCCCACATGATAATCCTCCACCTCCCTGGCTTTTCTCCCTGCAGCACAGCAGCTATCTTGGCAGAAAAACTCTTCCAAGATGCAGACCAAATGCTTTACCTCCACCATCTCAAGCTCTTCACAGATGGTTCCCACTCTCTCTGTCCTCTGCAGTTGCTGCTCCTGGATCTGGTATCTTCCTCCTGAGAAGTACGTCCTCTCCTCTGAGTTAGATGTCCTCCACTAAGCCCTTCTTTGCCTTCAAGCAAACTACACCATGGACATGGTTGTCACTTACATTGATTCCCTCTCCTCCCTCTGCATCCTGCTCTCTGGCAGATGCCCCACTTCCTCCACGGCTGGCCCTAGTCCACACCGTTCAATGCTTTCTCCTCCTCAATGCTCAGGGATGGGCATCACAGAGAATGATGATGTGAAAGCTGCTGCTAAGATTGCCTTGACTGAGACTGACATCACTCCCTTTTCCTCCTTGGCTCTCTCCACAGCCTAGTAGTTGATCTTTACCTCTACTCATGCTTCCTATGATGCCTCCCTTGTTGCCACACTCCTTATTACCCCTGTAGGCCAAGAATGCCAGGATTCTTCCCTGCAGCCTTGAGTTTGACAGACGTCCCACACATAGATGTTGCAATGACTTGTCTCTGTCTCTATTACAAAAGATTCATGGCTGGTCTCCACCAACCATGCCCTTTGCTGAACCCATGGTGCAGCAACATCCCTGAAGCCATTAATCACTTCCATATAGCTCACTGTCCTGCACATCTTCACTCCTAGCACTGCTGCATGGTCATCCACCTCACCTGTGCTTTCCTTAGAAAGACAGGGTAGCTGTCTCACCTGTGAGCATCTCATTGGCTGCCCAAGGCTTACAGAGCCTCCCAGCAGAAGATCCTTGCAGCCCTTAATAGTAACAACTACAAAAAAGTACCATCCTTCCTTTCTGCCTTACTTAATCTTACTTAATACAATATGATATCATCTTCATATTATATATTTGATAGTCTAAGGCAAGTGTTCTCAACTTTTTACCTGTTAAGTACCCCCTGAGTTATAAGACCATCTACCTGAACCCTCAGAAATCTGACAGCAAACAGATTGTTAATTTAATGACTGACATTATTTCAATATAGAGTGGTACTGTCATTAGATCAGCCATCTAAGTACCACTAGGAGCTCACAAACTCCGGGTTGAGAACTCCTGCTCTCAGGCAACAGCAAAACTTTTGCCAAAATCTCCTAAAAGAGGATGATGAAGAGTCAGTAAGGAAAGCTTGAGGGAAGCCATACTAGACATCAGATAGAAGGTTGAACCTTCTAAGTGTTTGTTTAAGCATCTTGCTATTAAGGGCAGTAAATTAATGCAGTAGGATGGTAGTTTGAGGAATAGTCACCCTTTGAAGGAACAGGCTAAATCACCATCTCCCTTTATCTACATTTCTTTGAGCAATGCATACTGTATTTCATGGCTCATAAGACACATGGGGTCATAAGATGCACCCAATTTTGGCAGACATTGAAAAAAAAAAAAAAAAAAAAAAAAAAAAATAATAATAAAATAAAATAAATAAATAAAAAAGTCCAGAATGGCGTTGAAAAGATAGACAAGGAAGAATTAGTACTGTTGACAGAATAAGATAGAAGGACAAGAAGTCATGTAAAGAAAATCAGGATGAGGCAGTGTGTGAAGGACATTGGAAAATACAGTTTTCCAAACAGAATGGTGAAGTGGAATGCATTAAATAATTAAATTGTTACAGCACATAATGTGCATAAACTGGATAAGTGGAGACATGGAGACAGGAAACTATAAGTCCGCTTGAACCCTGTACAATACAACTAGGTAAATACACACAACTATCTCCACCATCATATCTGCTGTGTTCATAAGAACATAAGCACACCTTGTCCTGACTCCAATCAGTGACCATCACAAAGAGCTCAAAGGACATTCCCTCTTGCTTCCCACGTGGCAGTAGCATGTGTTGGGGCCAGCCACACCCACAGAAATTAAAGAGGGTGTTTTCAGGAGCATCTGCAAGCCAAGTATAATTTCAGTTCAACTACATTCTTCTGTTCTTGCCTTTTATTTGATAGCTCACAGGTATAGTACATAAAGGTTTAGATATAGATATGTTTTCAAATAGTCACAAATTGTAAAAATTAATAAATTCCACCATAATTCAAGGTTTTCATTGAATAAATTCTGACTTTACATTTAAAAATATCACACATATGAAGGGCAATCATGTTGCCATTAAAATGTGGGGATTTTAGTTTTGCTAACAGCCTGTTAGTCATGACTCATGTTAGTTATGATAAAAGTATGTAATGGTAAAAATGACTGGTTCCAACCTGAATGAGAGAAACTAGAAAATAAAACACTACTGTGAGTAGTAGTCATTATTTTTACATAAAACTTAAGGCAACAATTCATATTGTGGTGGTATCTCGGCAGATGTCTGTTTTGGAAATAAGTTCAACTTGTTATATGTACTATTTCAGCAAAACTTGCATGCTAGAACTCTCATGGTAAAAAAATGTGTCACAACACTGCACACTATCCTTTTTGTTTCTCAAAACAAAGTCACAATTGCCCAAAACTCTCAACTACTCTCAGAAAGGTAAAGTGAGATTAAATTTAAAATATTTAATCTACAGTGGGGCCTTGTCATTCATCCACCTCACTAATTGTTCAACCACAACTCATCATTGATATGTTTGCCCTGTAATTCAAATAGCATTTCCTTGTTATTGGCTGCACCACACAGTCACTTCTAGGCAGTCTCTCTGCAGCTTGTTGCAGCCCATCCCCATGTTGTTTTTTTAATGACCCTATGTTACAGTGCAATTTAGAGTTCACACATTAGATGTAATTCATGTCTGAACATTGTGCATTAGCACTGACCTGATTATACAATGTGGGTTGTTATAGTCATGATAAAGCATGTTCATAATGGTTCCTATTCCATCCATGCAGGAGTCCCTCATTGACTACTGTGTGCTGTGCTGCTGTTCACTCACCTGGTTCGCCTGGGTTCGGCTGCTTCTCCAGGTCACGGAAGGTGAAGTCATTTGAGTTTGTGATAGATGAGGAGGTGGAGGAACGTAGAATGTGGTTTGGGCCAGGCTTCACTGCAAGGATATAATAATAATGAGAGATATAAAGGCATGAAAGTACTACACTTGTCACATTTAAAGTTGCACTTACTTTGCTCTACCAGTCACTACTTCACATAAGTGGATCTGATGTAACTGTCTTGTCAACTATTCCTCAGAGATACAAGGATATGCTATAGCTGTTGTGGCCTCAGTGCTCATCTTCTTGGTCTTGGTGAATTATCAAGAATAATGGCAGGTAAATTATATTAGTGTGATTTTGTAAAAAGCTAATGTGGAATTTTTTATAGCTCTGGATTTCTCTGTTTACTGTAAAGAGAAGTCTTAAGTTGCAAGTCAATGTGTCAATGTAGCCTAGGGTTCAGGGATACAACATTTACTTTAGCTTTAAAACTAAACTCTCAGAACACAATACAGTCAAGCAACTATAAAAGTTGTCATATTTCTCAAAATAAATGTTGATGACAAAGAACAGGTTAATCTATATAGCCACATTACAACATTCAAGGGATATCTGCAAGGAATTCCATCACTTTACAGTCTTCCCTCACTGTTTCTCCTCTCCCAAACATGTTTGTCTTTTCCTTTATCTCTACCCTTGTAATGTACCCACTAATTGGGCAATACGGTGATAGCCAATGCCTCCCATCCCTCTTCTACAAAGTCTTGTTCCTTCCCTTTTCAACAAGACTCACAATCGTGAGTGAAGCGGTCCATCTCAGCCCAGAAGAGACGCTGTTCCATGAAGTTCATCTCCACTCCTCTTTCATTAAGTTTGGGTGCCATGAAGATCCTCACTGTCACTTCCTTTGATACACTGCCACTGTTGACAACCTGTAATTGTGTGAGAGGGTGCGAGATCTAATGTATGAAATGTTCCTTTGGACAAAACTAGAGATGTACCAATGCATAGGTATGGAATCGGCGGTATGGGCCATTTTTTTTTTAGTATCAGTATCGGCTTATTTTATGATGATACTTCCGATACCTAAAAGGAATTTACTTAGTGATATATTCGATATAAGATATTGATGATACCAAATTAATATAATACGGCGTATTGAGTTTCCGTGGTGATTATTGTATGTCATAGAATACTGTTTTCTGTGGTAATAACCTAGAACCTCTAAATTGGACGTGTATGAAACGCGTATAGGCTGAACTCCGGCATCCTGTCACACGGTCGGTCATGAGTCACCACGCATTCTCACTGTCTCTGTCAGACGTTGCTCCTCCACCCACACAAAGTTCACACAAGTGAAAAGCTTATGTTTTTTAACTATAAACTTCAGATATTGAGAATCCAACAAAATGATTTGGTATATTATATATATATATATATATATATATATATATATATATATATATATATATATATATATATATATATATATATATATTAGTTAGGCATTTTACATTATTGTAAATAATAGCATATTCTTATTTGATTTATAATTAACAGTGCTAGTGCTAGCCTTTTCCAAGATATCATACTGGAATAGGTGGAAGCTCGAATTATATATGTATATTAATTTTAATGCAAATTTAACTAAGAAAGTAATGATTCTGTTTTGTAATCATGTGCATTGTGTATAATTTGTTGCATATTAATTATTTAAGATTACAGCAATACACTAGAAATTCAAAATAAACTAAACTTCTTTTTTATTTAATTGAAAAGGTTGTGAAAGCTCATTTTTCTGAATTGGTCTACTAATGTCTAATGAATTAATATCAAAAGATGTCAGATTTAATTAAAGAGAAACATACACCACAAAATGAGTTTCTTTTGCTAATATTTTGTCTGTTTTACAATTTTAATAATTTTAAAAATATTTTTGATCGCCACAATATCGTCAATAAAACTAATAATGAAAATGCACAAGACCAAATGGTTGCTAAAGGAATAAGAAGTAAGAATTTAAAATAACTGACAAGAATCAGAAGACTGAGAAGATATTCATTCCAATTACTGAGTAATTTACCTTTGCAAATGGCTTCAAAAAGCTTCTAGAATTGCTCCTATTTCACAAACGTTCTCAGAAGGACTTACAGCATCCCCCAAAACAAAGCTTCCCATCTGATAACGCTCGCCATCCACCAACTCATCCTGGTGTCCAGTGCAGTAATCACTATAAGTAATAGTATCGGTATCGGCCCAATTAGGTGGTATCGGTACATCTCTAGACAAAACTGTCAGACAGGTGACAGAAATTTCACGATGTTTCAGGAAGTGTAAGATTCCCAAATCTTGGATCTTTATAGTCTTTGTGTTGCTCATTTTTCTATGTACATATCATGCATAATACTATCACTAATTTTCTTTATCCACTACTACTGCTCATTATTTATAAACTATAGTTTATCTACTCTAAACTGGCTGCTTGGTCTGGGACGAAAATAGCTGTTGTCATATTTTTGAAGAAAATCGTCTATCCTTGTGATAATTGAGACGATCAACTGAAATACAAATAAAATCAAGTATATTGTCAATAAGCTACAACATATTTTGAACAGTAACCCAACTGTCCACTTCGTCAGACAGAGACCCAGTGGCCAGTTTAGAATAGACAGACTATAACACCAATGCCTATGAAACTCCTCCGGGGAATGGTCACGACAAAGCCTCCATTTATTCCTGTTCTGCATACTTCGATTCTCTCTCTCGCAAATTCAAAACGCAACAACAAATCCATTACTTCCCAGGCTTAGCTGACTGGACTGTGTACAGCATTAGAGATGGAATCTAAAGGCATGTCCAGACGAGCGAGCCTCATCAGTGGCCATTTCTGCTCTCATACTTTTCAGATGACTTTATTGGTGGAATTCCAGACAGTCCTTTTTTTCTACTCTTAGGATTTGGTGACAGAATTGAGTCTAATGGTTACTTATTTCGACTCACTATTCATCAGAATCTGTCGTGTGGACAAAATTCATAGGCCCGGCACAATTTGCTTGTTAAGCGTGTTGTCCAACGGACATGCCTGCTCATCAGGACAAGGCTTCACATTGAAATCATGTTATCCATCTCCTGCTCGTCTGGACAAGGCTTCACATTGAAATCATGTTATCTGTCTCAATCACTCTCTCTCTCTTTCCATTTCACCTTATTTCTTTCACTTTACTTCCTTCCTTTACGTTTCTCACTTTTTCTTTCCCTTCTTACCTTGCAATTTTTTCCCATCCATTTTTCTCTTTATCCCTTTTACCTTTCCTCTACTCCCACATTACATCCTTCCCTTCCCTCCAACTCTCTTACGAGTACACTACCTTGATGCTATAGACAAAGGGATGATGGTTGAGATGGGTGAGTCGCACTATTACTGGCTTATCTGCATTGAAGTCCAGTCCACGACTCGCCTCAAAATCACGAGTGCTCCAGCCAGTAATAAGCTGGTTTTTCTGGCCTCGGCTCTCTACAGCCACTGACACCACCTCAACTGATGACAGGGACAGCTGTTAAGGTAGAGGAGGTTCATTAGTGAGATAAGGAGGTAGAAGGAAGCTGAGGAAGAGTTAACAACGAATGTACATGGATTGGAAGATTACTTAAGTAAAGATCGGAAATGGAAGGAGAGATAAAAGAAAATGGGAAAAGTTATCACAGTAAAACCTTCATAAATCAAACTATGTGGGGCAAGGTGGCCAGTGGTTTATCTGAATGCTTGATTTATAAGATGATACATATTTTTGGCCAGTTTCTATTTAGATGAAAATGTATGTTTACAGTTATCGACAACATGTTTCTTAGAACATTATAAACCTCAGGATAAATATTTACAGTAGTGTACTATACCACCTTGCATTTTTCCACTTCATAAATCTGGTTATTTTTCTTTCAATAGCTTGGAGTATTGACAACACAAAGTGGTGGGAATGGGGTTCCCACCAAGTAATGTGATGATGGTATCTTTTTATTAAGTTACTTTACTTTAAGACAAACATTATTCTCGTACAGAGATGAAATAAAACCATTGCATGATAGATACATGGACAATATACTAGTGATCACCAACATGAAAACAGATACACATGACCCTCATATTTCCAGACTAAATGGTGCTGACACTAATCTGGACAATAAAAAAAGTCTGAATAACACAAATGGGCCCTTCAGTTGCCAAATATGGTTGTTTGGCTCCTTAGATTTTTAAGGACATGCAAAATTTTGTCTATTTTGGTTTCCCTGACCAACTAAACCAAGGCAAACCTAACACTAAACCTAGCATAACAGTAATAGTTAACAGCGTGAAAAAGCTAGATAGACATGAAGTACAGTGAGCATACTACCACAACATGCAGCTGTGTCATGCAATGCTGGCCGTGTCTGCATCACCAACTTCACCCTGCATAGTAGCAATAAAAGTCTGTGTCAATTGTGGAATCACCACAGCCACCTGTTGCTCTTGAAATTTTCTGTATCAATCTTCTGTGCCAGCTTCCTAACCTCTGCAAGGCTTTCAATGCCACCAACATTGATTCCTGCTGCAGATAGTCAACTCTCAATTAATGCTTGTTTGAATAATGCAATTTTGATTTAACATGATTTGATATAATAAAGAGATATGATTTATTCAATTTAATGCGGGTTAACTTGACTTGATGACATCATGCACAACCACACGAATTGTTAAAGAGGGAGATGATCGGAACAGCAGTTAGAATATGCAGTAACTGCATATTCTAATTTTGGTCATATTTGAGTTGTTAACAGTTTTTTTTATCTTATCTTTATCTATGTAAGTGAATGCCACCATTATATCTCTCAAAAGTTCATAGCCATTTTTTGTAATTCTATTTATGTGCTTTTCTGGTGCCAAGTTGTCCATAATGGTTACTCCTTGGTCTTTTCCTTCAAACTTCTTAATTTCTTCATTCCCCATTGAGTAAATTCCCTTCAGCTTTCTTTTGCTCATTCCAAATTCTAATGCACTGCACTTTTTTGTATTAAATTCCATATCCCATGTGTATTGACCATTCTGCTATTTTATCCAAGTCTTGTTGTAGCGCCTCACAATCTTCTTTCCTATTCACTCACCTCATTAATTTAGCATCATCTGCAAACAGACTGATGTATTTTTTGGTATATTGTTCACATATACTGCAAACATTATTGATGCAAATACCAACCCCTGCAGAACTGATATCTTATCTTTTATAATTGTTTTAATTTCTGTCTTTTAGAAAGTCAGCCATCCACTTAAGAAGTCCTCCATTTTGTTCAAGGTTCCACAGTAACTGTTTGTGTGGGACCTTGTCCATTATGTCTGTCTACATGTGTATGTGTGTGTGTGTGTGTGTTTATCTAGTTGTATTTACCTAATACAGGATTTGAGCAGGGCTCATAGTGTCCTGTCTCCATATCTCCATTTATCTAATTTTTCCTTAGTTATACACATTATGCTGTGACAATTCCATTATCCAATGCATTCCATTTCTCCACCGTACTGTGTGTGTGTGTGTGTGTGTGTGTGTGTGTGTGTGTGTAATTCACCTTGGTCGTCTGCTGGTCACCCAGCCAGTCTTCACCATTACAGAGCGAGCTCAGAGCTCATAGACCGCTCTTCGGGTAGGACTGACACCACAACACACTCCACACACCAGGAAAGCGAGGCCATGACCCCTCGAGTTACATCCTGTACCTATTTACTGCTAGGTGAACAGGGGCTACACATTAAGAGGCTTGCCCATTTGCCTCGCCACCTCCGGGATTTGAACCCGGACCCTCTCGAGTGTGAGTCGAGTGTGCTAACCACTACACTACGCGGTGTGTGTGAGACCTTACTTCCTCAGCAGTGTATGGTGGCTGAGTGAGCTTGTACTCCTGGAAGATGTCATCAATGTACTTGTGCCAGCGATAGAACACAGGGTCCCTCATGGCTGTGGCTGTCTGAGACATAACTCCAAGGTTCTCCTGAAATGGAATCATGTGATGAGACATGAATGCAACTGTGAAGAGAATAAAGCTCTCTAATCCTTTTTATAATTTTTTTCAATTTTTTTTCCTAAATATCTCTATTTTTATAGACTTTTCTATCACATACTATCATGATGTTACAAGAATTCTAAATTGCACATGAACTTTATAGATACCCTGCCCCACACACACACACACACACTATTAATGAAAAAAATAAATAAACAAATAAATAATAGAATAAAATAAATAAATGTATTTTATTTATTTATATAAGAATATAAATAAAACTGCATTCTTTCATTTATCAAAGAGTTACTTTTAAAAAATAATAACGTCTATATAAAATGTTTTTATATTTTGGCTTATCCTGAATAAAGAATATATCAATATAATAATTAAGGAAAAGCAGCTTATTTTCTCTTATTATTTTGTGACCTACTCGATGAGCATTGTCTGGGTCATGGGCGGCTGAAATGATGACATGCCCCATGTTGTGCAGGTCACCGTAGAAGAGACTGTTGAGGCTGAAGTAGCTGTCTGCTTCCACTATGTCACCAAGAAGGTCAATTCCACGCTTCTCAGGTGGTTTGACATTGTCTGTGAGCCTTGTCAGGTTATCATCACGCTAGAAGAGAGAAAAGAAAAGACAAGAAGAGAGAGGAGAGGAGAAAGATACATGAAAAATTACTCACACCTTGATAAAGGGAATGATAATGATTAAGACTGAGAATAATGGTGGTTAAGAGTGAGATGAAAGTGTAGAAACAAAACAGAAGGATTCACACTATGCAGGCATGAAAGACAACTAGAATGAATGGTAAAATGTGAAATAGAAGAATAAGAAAATGTACTACAATATTAAGGAAGATAGATACAAAATTAAAAAGTATAATGTGAAATGAGAAGAAATGGGAATATGTAGCAAACTTGTAGAAAATAGAATGATTTGAAGCATCAGTGTAATAAAAACAGTAATGATACTGATAATAATAATGAAAATATTGATGATAATAATAATAATAATAATAACAATAATAATAATAATAATAATATTGACAATGATAATAATTAATAATAATAATAATAATAATATTGACAATAATAACAATAAAACAATGAAAAACAATTACCATATTCTATGTTTTATCATGATCATTTCCTGTTTCATCACACAACTTGCAAGTATTCTGCATTCTCTATTTCTTGATCTAATTTTTCCTGATCTCTAAAATTAATTCTAAAAGTTAATTCTGTATTGTTTTTGATGTCCCTTTCAACACTGTAGCATTAGGTATGTAAGCACATATATAAGCTGAGATCAAGGCCACAATTAAGATAAAGTAAACTTCAAAATACTTTTAGATTTTCAGAATCCCCTTGATGAAGAAGTTCAAATTTTCAACAAACTTTACACTCTTCACACTTTTGAGCAATCATTTTTTTTTTTTTTACCATTGTGTTTTTGCAATTGAGTTTTAATGCTAAGTCAATCTCAACTGCTAAATTCACCACAATTGATACTGATAAATCAATCATGTTGTTTATGTTTGGCCAACTGCTTATGTTTAATTACTGTCTTAAGAAAATGTTTCAAATAAGTCACAGCACTTTTTGTCCCTGACAGGTCCCCCATGCAGACACTTGGCACAGAAAACAAAATTGTTTTTTCCTCACAATCACAAAACCATTTACATTTCTCACAAACACTAATCTTAAACTGCTATAATTGTAATGTAATGACTATGTGACTGACTGAGCTGCAATGACTGCTGCTCAACACTGCCACTTCGAGATACTACAGTATATTAAAGCTCACATTATCACAGCATCCCATTTTTGTCTGCTTTATTTCGATTACTGTTGTCAAAATTTACTAATGAATTTGTTGAAAATAACTTTATATATATATATATATATATATATATATATATATATATATATATTATATATATATATATATATATAGTTTTTTTTTTTTTTTTTTTTCCCATAAAACATTAGGTAAGTTTCATATTATAACATGAGAATAACAAGATCATACACTTAACAGAGGGTGTGCAGAGGAACAGCATCTCTGTGCCTCATATGGACAAGATGCCATTGGTAAAAATGATGGAGAGATGGAAAATTGTAACAAGTAAAGAAGAAAGATATAGAGAATGACAGAAAGACAGTGGACAGACAAAAGTTCTAGAATCCTTACATTGATAAGATAGCCCTGATGAATGGCATCCATGATCCTCCTGTGCCACAACTCAAGGGTAGAGACATCAAATGGCAGCAACCCAAATTCTTCACGCTTATATTCCTGTGAGAGACATGTTATAAAAATTTTAATCTACCATGCTAAGCTTCTGTTTCGGACATGGACTGTTCCAGATTCTTGAAAAAAAAAAAATTTCATGGAATTATCAGATTACTTAGGAAGATATGATTACAAGTTAGATAAGTTCTTAGGAGGTTTATTTATTTATTTATTTTTTCTTAACCCATCAGTCATTACATCCACTCAAAAACTACAAGAATCTCATATGTACTTAGAAACTTCACATCTGATGTTTTGTTCATTCCATATCACTTCCAAGAACAGTATCCTCCCAAGAAGAAGGATACTGTAATGTGGTGTGTGTGTGTGTGTGTGTCTGAGACGGCTATTCTAATGCTACCTGTATTAATGTATTGTCCTGCCGGGAGCCCCATGTCTGGCCAGAGTTGTTGATGGTCAGCTTGGGGAAGTAGCCATCAGGGATGGGGATGCGCCAGTTGCTCAGTTTTTGCACCCTGTTCAGGCCGACACTCAGCCGATCCATGTCATAACTGGTGGAGGAAAAATGGCTCAGAGGTGTTCACTCTACTCTGCTCTTCTTCATCTTTCCCCTTGGTAGCCCTTCTATGCATTTACTTTATTCATAATTCTTGTCCCTTATTATCTCCCTGCTCCTTCCTCACTCACACTATTTCCTTAATTTGTTTTCTTCTTTTCCCTCTTTGCCATAGTTTTTTTCCCCAACTCTCACTTTCTCTTTCTCTTTCTCAATGCTCCATCTCTATCACACTTCACCACACCTCATCACACAGATTTTTTTTTATTTTTTTTTATTTACGTAGGGAAGAGGGCCAGCCAAGGGCAAAAAAGAAAGTTAGAAAAAGGCCCACTTGAGCCTTCTTTCAGTTGGTTTAGTTAAGGATAACATGAATGCATCATTCATTTCCACTTCTCTCTTTGTCTTCTGAATTTTTGTTACAGCAAAGTCTTTCCAATTCTAACTCCTCTCGAGATTTCTGGCATCTAGCCAATAATATCTCTAACAACTTTACTTCTTCGTCTTTCCCTCCTTTACTTCATCCAGATGGCTCTACAGCTGTCTCTTCTTTTCTAAAGCTGAACTAAGATAATGAGGCATCTATCAGCTCACAACCTTCTCTCTGATTGCCAGTATGGTTTCCGTAAAGGCAGATCTACTGGTGATCTTCTTACTTTCCTAACTGAATCTTGGTCATCCTCTTTAGGGACTTCGGTGAAACCTTTGCTGTCGGCCTTGACATATCGAAAGCCTTCGATAGAGTCTGGCACAAATCTTTAATTTCTAAACTACCCTCCTACGGATTCTATCCTTCTCTCTGTACCTTCATCTCCAGTTTCCTTTCCGATCGTTCTATTGCTGCTGTAGTAGACGGTCACTGTTCTTCCCTAAAACTATCAACAGTGGTGTTCCACAGGGTTCTGTCCTATCACCCACTCTCTTTCTATTATTCATCAATGATCTCCTAAATCTGACTCAATGCCCTATCCACTCCTATGCTGATGATACCACCCTGCATTATTCAACAGCGTTCAACAGACGCCCAACCCAACAACAATTAAATGACTCAAGGCGAGATGCTATAGGACGCCTAACTTCTGATCTTTCACTTGTTTCTGATTGGGGCAGAGAAAACCTGGTTTTGTTCAATGCCTCAAAAACTCAATTTCTACAACTATCTACTCGACATAACCTTCCAGACAACTATCCTCTCTTCTTCAATAACACTCAACTTCCCTCTCCTCTACATTAAACACACTCGGTCTATCCTTCACTAAAAATCTAAACTGGAAATTTCACATCTCTACTCTTGCTAAATCAGCTTCCAAGAAGTTAGGTGTCCTATGGCGTCTTCGTCCATTTTTCTCTCCTCCCAGCTGCTTGCTCTGTACAAGGGCCTTATCCGCCCGTGTATGGAGTATGGCTCTCATGTCTGGGGGATCCACACACAGCTTTACTAAACAAGGTGGAATCTAAAGCTTTTCGTCTTATCAACTCTTCTCCTCTAACTGACTGTCTTGATTCTTTAAGTCACCGCCGCAATGTTGCATCTTTATCTGTCTTCTACCGCTGTTTTCATGCTGTCTGCTCTTCTGAACTTGCTAACTGCATGCCTTCCCCTCCTGCGGCCTCGCTGCACAAGACTCTCTACTTCTTCTCATCCCTATTCTGTCCATCTTCCTAATGCAAGAGTTAACCAGTATCTTCACTCCTTCATTCCCTACACTGGTAAACTCTGGAACTCTCTACCTGTGTCTGTATTTCCACCTGCCTATGACTTAAACTCTTTCAAAAGAGGAGTGTCAAGACACCTCTTACGTTAACTGGACCCTCCTTTTAGATTTTTTTGTTTTTTCTCTTTCTACTTTCCTCTTAACAGGGCCTGGCAACCAGCGGGATTTTTTTTTTCCAACACTTTGTTTGCCCTTGGCCAGTGCCCTTGTAATGTAAAAAAAAAAAAAAAAAAAAAAAAAAAAAAAAAAAAGCAAGCACCTACACATTTTCCTTCAATGCATGCATAAAGCTTTTCACTGGCCTCCCTGGACTTACCGAGCAAGCATTTGTTGGTGCATGTAGAAGAAAAGCTCCCCCTTGCGGTCCCTACTCACACCAAGGTCCACAGGGTAGACAAGATGCCAGTGCCAGTGGTGGGAATTAATACCAAAGTCCTCACGCCAGTAGGCTACTCGGTGCTCAGGCTTGAGGTGAGTGCTGGAGAACTCTGGTCCATATTCTGTTACTATGATCTCCTGTAAATTAGAGAAGAGAATTAGGGATGTAGGACTGGATAAAAAGGCATTGAAGAAGAGAAATAAAGAATCAAGTGAGGGATAAAGAAAGCATTTGAAAAGGAAGATGATGAAATGTCATGGATACATCCTGAAATAATCATAAAATATTTGAGTTGGAGAAAACTTGGATAGCGGTTAATTCATCTCCTATTAAGAGGAGAGGTAGAGTGAGCAATGATGATGTGGAATTTGAAGTTAATTATTGAATTTGATAAGAATATGCTAACAGAATGGTTAATGAAACATGAGATCTCGGAATGTGACTGGCCTCAGAAACACTGGGTGCGCCTTGTTGTAATACAGGTTTCCCTTGCTATTCGATGCCTCATTACTATTTGATATTTCAATTTTCTGATCGTGTGAATTATGCCCACTCCTTTGTTTTTTTATCCGGGCTTGTGTATCTGATCATCAACCAATCATCTGCATGTAAACAAACGCACCACAATCACATCACGACTCGTGTTGTGGCCGCCACCCATCAAAACTTATTCCCATTAGATGTAGGGATAATTGCAGAACAGGATACTGCTCTTTTTTCCTGCTTGTCTTTTGTTTGTTCTCTACAGGAGCTGCAGAACCAAGGGCCTGACTCTGGAGCAATCTCAGGCAACCTGTAATGTCAAGATCAAGATCAAGATAAGTTTTTCAGTTGTATACAGTCACTAGTGTATGTTTTGCTAAATTCACATTAATTGTTGGTTATTATGAGTGATACAAATGTGGTCTTCCAAGCGGCCTGTAACACCTAGTGCTGGTGAACTGAAGGCCAAAAGACCAAAGAAAAAGCTTATTTTTAGAGAAAAGCTTGAAATTGTTAAGCGCTTTGAGGGAGCTGGTCCCAATTTCATTGCCAAAACCCTGCAGTTACCCCAATCCACTGTCTTCACCATTATCAAACAAACATCAAGTGTAAAGAAAGCAGGTGAGACAGCTTCTACGTTAATGGCAAAGATACTAACGAGGAAGAGGGAGCAATGGAGGAAATGGAGAGACTCTTAAACCTGTGGATTGATGACCAGATTTGCTGTTGAGTGTCACCTGATAGCTTAAACTGAAGCTTATTTTTTCCTCTTGCTAGTGGATATACGCCTATAGGGGAAACAAAAAAACAAAAGACGTTTGGGGGTCAACCATGTTTCACCGGATCTTTACGACCCAATACAGCTGTCACGGGATGCCTCAAGGATATACCAGAGCCCACGACAAACCCTCAGTGTGCTGTGAGCACTCCTAGTGAAAGGTTGTTTGTGATACTCATTATGCCAAAACCAAAGAATTTAGCATGTGAAACAGTTGCTCAGATCATTGGTTTAACAGGTGCTGGACCAACAAGTGTGAAATGTTTGTGCGCCGATTCAGGAAGGGAGGCAGTGAAGAGTTGCCAGTTACCGAACATTGCTCTGGGAGGCCAAGGAAGACTTTCAAATAAGAAACATCCATACTCAAATGTAAAGTAGAGAATACTGCATCAATCACTGTTAGAAAAATAAAGAAGGAAAACAGTGGTGCCTTCTAGGGTGTTTCTGTGTGAAATGTGTCATGGCACCTCCATGGAGCTGGGTTACACCAGCCACAAGCGCACAAAGAAACTTCTTCTCCATAACACCCAGAAAGTGAAACATGTTAACTATGCCTGTAATTATGCTCAGTGGACTGAGAATGACTGGTAAGGTATGCTATGGTCGCATGAGGCAACGTGTAATGTGATAAGCAAAAGAAATTCCTGAGTTTATCAGAGCCTTGGCAGTGATCCACTCAACCCATGATACTTTGAAACAACAGTAAAGCACCCAGATTCTATAATGGTATGGGGCTGTTTTTCCAGTTATGGCCTTGGCGAGTTGGTAGTGCTTCCCAAAAACATAAGGGTTAATACAAATGTCTATTATGAATTGTTGAATGACCATTTGCCAGGGTGTTTTGAGCTATGTCAGATCGGAGTTTTCAACAGGACGGTGCAACACCTCACACTGCTAGTTGTCCAGTGGCTGTGGGATTGTCAGGTACCATTTATTGAAGATTGGTTTGGCAATAGCCAGGACATTAACCCTATTGAAAACCTCTGGGGTATCGTTAAGAAAGATTTACAAGGCAAGAATGTCAGCTCCATTCCGTGGCTGGAGGCAGCTATCCGGGAATCTTGGAACAAAATACCAGCTGCCACCGTCTGCAACCTTGCTCTCTCTCTTCCCAGATGTCTCTGCAGTGTTATCAAGAAAAAGAGTGGCCCGATCAAGTACTATTAATCAAGAAAATAGACATATTTTAGTTGATGTTTTTTCTCTTATCTTGGCAGCGAAGTGGGATGGAAGGGTGTGGTCACAAACTTTTGATGAGTATTGTACTACCTATTTAGGTGGCGGAGAAAAAACTATCTCAGGAGTACAAGTTAGGCCTAGGTTACTCTCCCCATTAAATCAAATGCTACTGAACCTTAAGTTAGTTAGCTATTCAATCTTGTTTTCTTGTTTTCAGGAACATAACCCACTTGTAAAATGTGGGAAATCGGTATGTTGAAAGGCAAGGCAATGACAATGTCAGTGGAGGATTATGAGTTTATGGTTGATATTTTTAAATCCTGAGCTACAGCTGGAAGCATACAGGCTACAATATCTGAGGAACTAAGAAAAAGCCTAGTGATTCATATCTTGATTGTTTTCACTATCTCAAGGAACCATTTGAAAAGTGATAGCTAATAAATGTTCCCCTCTTTACATGGGTCAAAGTAGCTCATGTTGATGGAGCAGGTTGTTAATGTGGTTGAGCTTATGCCACTGCCTTGAAAAGAAAGGTTTAAAACCTTATAGGAGGAGGCCACATGGGCAGATGACCATGTGTTGACTCACCGACCAGGGTTTCATTGGTTTAGTATTTAGTAGGATGTCTGGAGGGATGAGTAACAGTTTGTGTGGAGGCACAAATGGCACAAGTTTTACATGAAGACCATGTTATAGTAATGGTATCAGTAATAGGTACATCTGTATATTTTGTTTACTTCATAAAATTGATAAATTCACTAAAAAGGCTTCTTAATGTTTATAATTCCCTCTTAATACATAGAGTAGTGGATCCAGTTTTGTTGCAGCTGTGTGATATCCTTAACAAAATGCTACAGAAGAAAATATGAACTCGCCTATCTATTTCCAGTAATGTAATTTAACTATAATCTCATAATGTAATCCAACTAAATACAGTATTGTCTCCAGGACTGCAAGTTTCCTATTCACCGAGTTTGCAATAGGGACACTTTCCTTCTCGATCCATTTATGAGACAGCACATTATGAAACTCACAAAACCTTAACAGCATTTTTCTCTGTATTCAACATTCAGCTGAAGCAAATAATTTTTTTAAATTTTTTATTTCTAGTAGTGAAAATTTGATCTGAATAAAAATCTTCAGGACATGTATTACTAGAATGGACAGAATGAATTCATGTTCACAGGTTCTCCTTTAAACATAAAATAGCAAGAATCAGTACAACAGGGACACACTTGGTCAGGGGTGGATTTCTTGGCCTCGTGTTCCATCTCTGACACGGTGGTCACTGGCACAAACATGCTGGGGAAGATTTCCACAATGCTAGGCAGGCGCAGATGTCTCATCTCCTGAAATATAAAACATTTTTTTTTCTGAAATGTAAAACATTTTTTCTTTTTTTCTATGTAAGAGGGGAAAGCTGGGCAAGTAAAAAAAAAAATAAATAAATAAATAAAATAAATAAATAAATAAATAAATAAAATAAAATAAAACAAATAAAATAAATAAATAAAATAAAGCCCACTTAGTTGCATGTCCAAGAGTTAGCCAAAAGAAAGGGATAAATGTCTTGGAACCTCCCTCTTAAAAGAAGTTATAGGAAGTTGGAAATACAGAAGCAGGCAGGGAGTTCCAGAATTTACCAAAGAAAGGTATGAATGATTGAGAGTACTGGATAATTCTTGCATTAGAGGTGAACAGAATAGGCAGGAGAAGATACAAGAAAGCCTTGTTCAGGAAGACTGCAGGAGGAAGGATGGCATGCAGTTAGCAAGATCATAAGAGCAGTAACCATGAAAAGAGCAGAAGATAGCAAGAGATGCAACATTTCGGTGATGAGAAAGAGGATGAAGACAATCAGAGGAAGTTGATAAGACGAAAAACTTTTGAAGACAGTCAGAGGAAGGAAGAGGAAGGAAAAACTTTTGATTCCACTCTATCTAATAAAATTCTGTGAGTGGAACACCCCCATATATGCAAAAAGTACTCCATGCATGAGTGTTGTGGGGTGAGAAAAACTGGCAAAGATACCTCAGAACTGCTAACTTCATAGAAGTTGTCTTAGCAAAAGATGGGATGTGGAAGCTTGTGTCAAGATGATAGATTGAGGAATTGAGTTTCTGAGGTATTGAACACTAAGTTTTCAAAAATCTTAGAAAGATTTTTGAACTGTTAACTTCCTGAAGAATTGGAGTGGATAGGGTAAGAAATTTGCTTAAGATCATTAAGGAGTAATAGAAAGTGAGTGGGTGATAGGTCAGAATCCTGAGGAACACCGTTGTTTAACAGATTTAGGAGAAGAACAGTGGGTGTCTACCAGACCAGCAATAGAATGGTCAGAGAGGAAACCTGAGATAAAGCTGCAGAGAGGATAGAAACCAAAGGAGAGTAGTTTTGAGATCAAAGCTTCTGATATGTCCAATGCAACAGCAAAAGTTTCACTAAAATCTCTAAAACAGGATGACCAAGACTCAGTAAGGAAAGCCAGGTCACCAGTAGAGCAGCCTTGACGGCAGCTATACTGATGATCAGATAGGACATTTTGAGATGTTTAAGTATCTTCCTATTGAGGATAGATTCAAAAACTCAAAACAAGCAAGAGATTAAAGCAATATGGCAGTGGTTTGAGGGATTATAATGGTCACCCTTTTTAGGAAGAGGCTGAATGTAGGCAAACTTCCAGGAAGAAGGAAAGGTAGAAATCAATAGATAGAGTTGGAAGATTTTGACCAGGCAAGGTGCAAGCATGGAGGCATAGTTATTGAAATCAATAGGAGGGATCCCATCAGGTCCATAAATCTTTTGAGGGTTTAAGCCAGCGAGAGCATAGAAGACATCACTACAAAGGATTTTCATTGAAGGAATGAAATAGTCACACAAAGGTGAAGAGGGAGGGACAAGCCCAGAATCATCTAAGGTGGAGTTGTTAGGAAAGGTTTGAGAGAAGATTTCAGCAGCTTTAACCCGTAAGAGGTCAGCACTGATTTACCTCTGAATACTCATCCAGGTCACCAAAAATTCCACTTTCTTTTTTTATTCCATAAAACTCAAAATGGGCATAGAAAAGTAAAAATAAGAGTTAAAGTTCAAAATTGCCATTTTTTAATGTCCACCTGGAGCTTTAAATTTACCTTGCTTAGTGATGCTGCCAGACGTACAACTTCTGAATGAGACTTTTTTAATCGTTTTATCAATATTTTTCTCCTATGAGATATGTGTATAATGGTTACATATTCATAAATTAACCCATGTTTTATGAAATGAAAAATACAAAAAAAATATTTGTAAATACTGTAAATATAATGTAAAAAATAATTTGCTCAGTTTACCACAAAATATTGTTTATTATTTTTTCTTTCAGTATCTAAGCTTTTTAGTATTGCAGCAGGGTGTGATATTCTTCAAAACAAGGCTCAATGCATAGAGCTACATCACATTCATGACAGTAATACCAAATGTCGCTCCGTTTTTTTGGAGTCACGCTAAGGCGGTAGGGAGGGGTGGGGGGAGGGAGATGACTAATCCATGTCAGAATGGCGGGAAACTGTGCTGATATATGCTAGACACTTCAAAGAATATAAATCTTGAAGCTGGAGGGAATTTCAAACGCATGGAAACCGAGAAAGGGGCAAACGTACTTGTACGTGATTGACCACAGATAGTAAGCAAAGACTCCACGTACATGTACGTGGTTGACCTCTTAAGGGTTAAGAGACAGATGTGATGGCAGTGATGTCATCAGGATGACATAAAGGAGGAGAAAATGAAGAAGTAAAGTTATAAGAGATGTTTTTGGCCAGATGCCAGAAATCTTAAAGGGAGCTGGATTTTGAAAGATTTTGACATTTTCTATTTATGAAGGAATGCTTGGCAAGTTGAAAAACAGACTTGGCATGATTCTAGATAGAAATATAAAGTGCACAAGATTCAGGTGATGGAAGGCTCAAGTATCTTTTGTGGACAACCTCTCTATCATGTATAGCATGAGGACAAACTGCATTAAACAAAGGTTTAGAAGGTTTAGGTTGAAAGAAAGAGTGTGGAATATACACTTTCATGCCAGACACTATTACCTCTGTTATGCGTTCAGCACACAGAGAAGAGTCTTTGACATCGAAACGGTAATTATTCCAGGAAAAATCAATATAATACCTCCTCATGTCCCACTAAATGGCAGAGGCCAAATGCCAGCGGCACCTCTGCTTTGGGGGATCCTGAGGAGGAACTGGAGAAATAAAACAAGGTACAGATATGAAATAGTGATTAGAAAAGCCCAACAGAGAAGATAGGGTAACAGCATAAGCAAAAGGATTAGAGGTAAGGAAAAGGTCAAGAATGTTGGGTGTATCTCCAAGATGGTTAGAAACAGGAATACCAGTAGATTGTTGCACCAGCTGCCCTAGGTCATGGAGAACAGAAAAGTTGAAGGCTAGTTCACTAGCTTTACTGATCCATGCTTCATTAATGAATCCTATGTCCATCAATTTGCAAAACAGCAAATACTTTGGAAAAGTTTGCAAACAGTTAGCAAACTATTTCCAGACTATTCTGAAATCTTGTTTCCAAACAATATTTCCTGGTGTGTGTACAGGACTTTAGAAGATCATTATTATCAACAAAGAGATGGATGACAGAACAGAGACTTAAGGAACTCGGGATTTAGGAAAAAAAAAAAAAAATAAATAAATAAATAAATAAATAAATAAAATAAAATAAAATAAAATAAAATAAATAAAATAAAATAAAAAAAATAAATAAATAAATAAATGATAATAAATAAATAGTGTCCATCAACTAAAGTAGCAATAGAATGATCAATAAGGAAAATTGGGATGAAGTCAGAAAGGATGAAAGAAGCTACAAGAGTGACATAGAAATTAAAGCTTTGTGCCAGATTGTATCCTTTTGATATATCTAAGGCAAAAGTGAAAATTTTGCATAAATCACAAAAAAATTAGTGATTGCCAGATAACACAAACATCTGTTGTGTTGCTGTTGCAGATTACACCATTTTGCTTTTAATTTTTTTTTTTTTTTTTTTTTTTTTGCAATTACTTAAATTCTAAACAAGTAGTAAATCTAAAGTTACCATTAAGTTTTATACTAGAACGAAACCCTTACGAATATGTTTCCTTACCGGCTTCCTGATGATTACAAAGGATAGGGCAAAGATGAAAAGACTCTCATTGACCAATCCTTGCATCTCATCCACCCTTTGCTTGAGCTCCGTCACACTGCTTGTCTCTGTGTGGATTACAATGAAGCTGACAAAATAGGAAACCAAGGCAAAGAAGAGAAGACGGACATTATAGGATGTAACAAAAGTCTCTGGAGATATTGCCAGAGGTGAAAGTACAAGCTATTATAAGTTGAAAATGCTCTAGGCATTTTGAAGCCATGTTTACATGTGGTGTGAATTTCAAGTGTGGTTAGACAACTGTCATAATGGCTAGGTCAGGTGAATAAATAACCTTGGTGGAGAAACACCATATCCAAACACTCAACATTACTTTATGTTATGCAATACAACTTGAATGTACTCATTGTTGTAACAATCCAAACAGCAGATACTACTACATGAAGTGTTTTGAGCCCCCCTTGGATTTGTAATCTATCTTGAGCACATGACTTTAGCGAGGTGGTGGCATAGTGGATACGGTGGTGAGTGTGGGATCAAGCAGATATCCATGCGTAGGTTCAAATTCCACCACATACAGCCTTAAAGACTTTGCCATTTGTCAAGTGGTTTAAACTTACCTACATGTCACTATGATAACAAGGTTCTAGGTGGTTACACCAAAGATGCACTTGAGTGGTGATATGGGGTCTAATATGGGTACCACTATAAGTAAAATTGCCTGCACCACTAATAGGTGGAAGCTCAACAGCACTTCCCATACAAACTCTTTAAGTACACTTACAGGTGCTATAGGCCATCAAAAAGAGCTACGTGACAAATTTGTTCCTACTTAAGATGGAAAAAGCCTGAACAACAGTCTGTCATTACCCAGTTGCCTTCCATACCAGCCACATTTACATTCAGGTCAGCTACTGAGCCAGAATCTGCCCTCTTGCCAGGTATCTTTAGAAATAGCTGTGCATTCTTGAGAAGTGTTAATGTGGAAATGTAACTGCAAAACAGGTGAAATGGCAGAAATAGACTAACATATGGTTTGTTTCACTAGAGAGGAAGAAGTGAGGGAAGAAAATTCAAGCAAAAGCAGCATTCTTACCTACATTTTTGGGAGGCATGACATGTTAGTTCAAGGAATTTCATTAGGTAAATCAGAGGCCAAAAGTTATGATTTGTAAATTAAGCCACACCTTTCTCAGTCCAACTCCATGTCCACCTCCCCATCCCTCCATTTCTCATAACTCTTCCCTATCACCTCCATCTAAGCCCACTCTCTCTCTCTCTCTCTCTCTCTCTCTCTCTCATTCAGGACAATATAAACAATGTAACACACACACACACACACACATACGCGTCACCGCCGAGAGAGGAAGTCCTGAAGATGGCTCGTCTCCGGCTGAGGACCGGGGAAAGGGAGAAATTACCTATGGTGTTTGCAGGGCCCGGGTATCTCTGTGGGGTACAGTTAGTGTCCTGTGTAGTGTCCTACTCTTGAAAAGTACAGAAAGTGGGCCATTTTCAAGTGAAAGTGGAGAGTGGTCCCTAATCGAAGAGTGTCGGCGGTGTTTTGTTTTGTTTTGGCCGAAACAACTGGCGATAGCAATCATGACATCTACTCCTAGAAATCTGAGAGACTTCGAGGGGTTTGTGACCACTCCAAGTGGACTAGATAAATTCAACATGGATTCAAGAATTCAGGCATTAGAAAGTAAGTTTCTAAATATTAGATCCATAGAAGAAAAGCTAGATAGAGTCATAGCAGAGAACGATACCTTCAAAAAAGAAATCTATATGTTAATGAGAGAGAACAAAAAGCTATTGAAAGAGAAAGTGGAAATGGAGAAAGAAAATCAACATCTAAGGAAACAATGTGACGAGATGAAGGCTAAACTCCTCAAAATGGAAAAGAAAATATCCGAAGGAGACTTGGGGAAGGAGGAATGCCTTAACCTAATTGATGCCAAAATGAAGGAAGTGAAACATGAACACCAAGAAGTACAAAAGTCCTTTAAGGAGATAATGAAAAAGCAAGAAGAAAATAAAGTGATTACACAGAGTTAAATGGTAAAGGCATTGAAGGAAAATGAGTATGTGGTGAGAGATATTGCTGAAAAGAAAAAATGCGTGATCATAACAGGTTTGAGGGAGGAAACTAACAGGAACTGGCAAGATAGGAGGGATAAGGAAAATGACAGGATTAAGTTTTTACTGAATAAGATCTCCGAGGAGGAAGAATGCCTATATGCTGAGGTAAAGGAAAGAGTGAGACTAGGAGCTTTTGAAGAAGGCAAGAGTAGACCATTAAAATTGAAATTAAAGTCTCAGGTGGCAGCCGAGGCCTTGCTGAGGAGAGCCTGGAAACTTAAAGACTACAAGGAAACCAAAACAATTTACATAAGAAGAAATATGACACAGGAGGAAAGAATGAAAATGAAAGAGCTTGTAACTGAAGTGAGAGAGAAGAATGAGGAAAGAACTGAGGAGGAAAAGACCAAGTTTTTTTTGGAGGATGAGAAATGGGAGGCTGAAGAAGTGGTGGATAAAACAGACGGAAGAGACATTACACTGACGGAAACATAGAAGAAAGAGACTAGGAATGGAATTCGAGTGACTTACACGAATATAGATGGATTTCTGTCTAAGACGCTAGAATGTATGGATTACCTAAGAAATAATGAACCGGACATAATGTGTGTGGTGGAAACAAAGCTAAGGCCCGAAATAAAGCTAGATTGGTTTGATGTAAAACACTACAAAGTATGCAGAAATGATAGAAAGAATAAAGGAGGTGGTGGTATAATGGTTTTTACTAAGAAAGATCTGATAGTGAAGGAGGTGAACTTTAGTAAGAGAAATGAGGAAGTGATAAGTATGCTTATAACAGATGGTAAGAGGGACATTAATATTATAACAGTATACATACCACCCAGAACCAGTGCTTGGAATATGAACAGTATCAAATGGTGATGAGAAATACTCTAGACAGAATGAAGCAAGAACTCATCAGAAAGGATAGAGTGATGATAGTTGGGGACTTTAATTGTAAGGAAATAGTGTGGGAAGACTACGAAGTGGTGAATGGTGGTGAGTGGGCAGAGGAATTGTTAAAGGTAGCAACAAATAACTTGATGACACAGTGGGTGAGATCACCAACAAGGTGCAGGGAACAGGATGTTGCAGCAAGGTTGGATTTGGTATTTACCAGGGCATCTCTAAAAGAGGAAATTGAACATGAATGTCCCTTGGGGAAAAGTGACCATGATGTCCTAAGCTTTGAGCTGGATATGGAATTAAGCATGGAAAGGAGTGTGGAGCACAGGGAGGAAAAATTAAATTATTTCAGGGCAAATTATAACCATATAAGAAAGTTCTTTAATGAAATTGACTGGTCTGTGGTATACCAGGAAGGGATATGCAATTGAAATACGATAAATTTATGGATTTATATAACTCTGCTGTGAAGAAGTTTGTGCCATATCACAGAAAGAGGACTTTAAATAATAAACAGTGATTTAATAGAAATTGTGAAGAAGCAAAAAAGAACTAAGAAAAGGCATGGAAGAAACTTAAGAAAAACAGTGATGTATTATCAAGAGAAGTCTACAAAACAGCAAGGAATAGATATGTTGAAGTAAGGAGAACAGCACAAAAGGAATATGAACAGAGTGGTGGAAAACTGTGATAGTGACCCAAAATGTTTTACAAATTCATAAATGGAAAACTAAATAAAAGGGAGGCAACAGAAAAAAAAAAAAAATAGGGAAGAAGTATATGAGGATGCTAGAGATATAGCTGAAATATTGAACGACAACTTTTGCAAAGTGTTTACAAAGGAGGAGCATTTTACAGGAGGAAGGCCTACGGAAATAAAGCAAATGCAGGACATCATGGTTACTAAAGAAGATAAGGAAAATTATAAGCAACTTGGATATTAATAAATCAATGGGGCCTGATGGCATATCTGGGAGGTTGCTAAAGAATGTAAGGATCAATTGTTGAACCCCATATTTGATATTGTGGAAACCTCCATACGAACAGGAATAGTCCCAAAAGAGTGGAAAAGAGCTGACATTGTGCCTATATATAAGAATGGTAGTAGAATGGAACCGTTAAATTACAGACCAGTATCGTTGACTAGTATATTGTGCAAGGTATGTGAAGAAGTAATTAAAGCTAAGTGGAGTGAGTATCTAGAAAGTGAAAACATTCTGAGTGAAAGGCAGTTTGGTTTCAGAAAAGGAAGATCGTGTATCCAATTTATTATGTTTTTATTCAAGAGTGACTGACATACTACAACATAGAGAGGGATGGGTGGATGCTATCTACCTGGACTTGAGAAAAGCCTTTGATAAAGTGTCACACAATAGACTGATGTGGAAACTAAAGAAGATTGGAGGAGTAAATGATAAACTAGCAAAATGGATGGAAAATTACTTAGTGGGAAGAGAAATGTGAACAGTGGTGAAAGGAAGGAAGTCCGAGTGGAAGAAGGTAACCAGTGGAGTTCCACAAGGGTCAGTGCTTGGTCCCATCATGTTTTTGATTTATGTTAATGACATACCAGTAGGAATTGACAGTTACATGAACATGTTCGTGGACGATACTAAAATCATGAGGGGAGTAAAGAATGTGGAAGATTGTAACAAGTTACAGTAAGATCTTGATAAAATATATGAGTGGAGTAAGGAGTGGCAGATGGAATTTAATATAGACAAGATCCATGTTATGAAAATGGAAAGAAGTAGATACTGACCAAACAGGGATTACAGGCTGGGTGATGAGAAAATTGAAGAGACCAATGAGGAGAAAGACCTATGAGTAACCGTGCAAAACACTTTTTGTCACCGGAGAAACACATTAACAAGATATTTTGGAAAACATACAACATGCTTCAAAATATTGGTCTTGCATTCCACTACCTAGATGAAGGAATGATGAAGAAGATATTATGCACTTTAATAAGACCCCAGTTAGAATATGCAGCTTGCATCTGGTCACTGCATATGAAGAAAAATGTGAAGAAGGTGGAAAGGGTACAGAGGCTGGCAACAATGATGGTACCAGGACTCAGGGAGTTAGACTATGAGGAAAGACTGAGGAAACTGGGGCTGACCACATTAGAAGAGAGAAGAACAAGAGGAGACATGATAACTATGTATAAATTGGTGAACAAGATTGACATATTGGACAGAGAGTTGATAAAGGTGACCACAAGTAATCATCTCCGAGGACATGGAAAAAACTAATAAAGGACATCTGTCTAAATGACGTGAGAAAGTACAGTTTCCCGCATCGTAGTATTGATAAGTGGAATAAACTGAGCAGTGATGTCGTTGACGCAGTGTGTGTCAATCAGATGAAAGAGATATGACAGGAGTGGCCAAGGAGGCAGGACACAGAGAGCTTAGCTCGGGCCCTGTAATACACAAATAGGTAAATACACACACACACACACACACACACACAGTGGTTACACACTCACAATCAGAGGGCCGGGTTCGAGTCCCGGGGCGGCGAGGCAAATGGGCAAGCCTCTTAATGTGTGGCCCCTGTTCACCTAACAGTAAATAGGTACGGGATGTAACTCGAGGGGTTGTGGCCTCGCTTTCCCAGTGTGTGTTGTGTGTTGATGTGGTCTCAGTCCTACCTGAAGATCGGTCTATGAGCTCAGAGCTCGCTCCGTAATGGGGAAGACTGGCTGGGTGACCAGCAGGGGACCGATGAGGTGAATTACACAGTATTAGCACCAATACTTTTCCTCATATATATAAATGACATGCCAGAAGGAGTGAACTACTACATAAATCTGTTTGCAGATGATATGAAACTGTGCAGTTATAAAGCAAAAAGAGGATTGTGAAATACTGCAGGAAGGCCTAAAAAAGATCTGGGAATGGAATAAAAAGTGGGAAATGGAATTCAATGTGGACAAAAGCCATGTCACGGAAATGGGAAAGAGTGAAAGACTACCTGTGGGAATCTATAAGATGGGAGATGGAGTAGAACTGGAGAAAGTAAAAAAGGAAAAGGACTTAGGAGTGACGATGGAAGAAAACAATCAACCTGTAAGCCATATTGATAAAATTTTCAGAGACATATAATTTGCTAAGGAATATTGGAATAGCATTTCACAACATGGACAAAGAAATGATGAAGAAATTGATAAGTACTATAATAAGACCCAGATTGGAATATGCAGGAATAGTGTGGACCCCTCATAAAAAGAAACACATAAGGAAGTTGGAGAGACTACTAAAAATGGCTACAAGAATGGTTCCAGAATTTGAAGGGATGACATATGAGGAGAGATTAAAGGCTATGGATCTACCAACTCTGGAACAGAGAAGGGAGAGAGGGGATCTGATATAAGTTTATACTGTAAATTGATCAACAGAATGGACCAAGTGGATAATGAGAAACTGATCCTGAGAGAAGAATATGACATTCGAAGCAAAAGATCGCATAGTAAAAAGATGTGTTAGTCTGAGATGTTAAAAAATATAGTTTCCCACAAAGATGTGTTGAGACATGGAACAGTTTGAGTGAAGAAGTGGTGTCAGCAACAAGTGTGCATAGTTTTAAAGAAAAATTGGATAAGTGTAGATATGGAGACGGGGCCACACGAGCATAAAGCCCAGGCTCTGTAAAACTACAACTAGGTAAATTGTACAAGTAGGTAAATACACACTGAGAGACAAAAAGGCCTTGGTCTATGTCCAGCCACTGAGGTCTATTGATGACTCTACACATTTATGTACTTACATAAGCACGTATATAGATAATCTTGGAAAGGAGGAGAAAAAAAAAAGCTTCTGTAGTGTGCCGGATGCAATAAGTGGTTTAAGGTGAGGACAAGAGCTTGCCATTTCCTGGTGCAGACAGTGATGCCAGGGACCAGCACAAAGTAAAGAAGGGTGCTTTCACAACATTATTTACATCATAAACATCCTCTAAATCAATATATTTCACTTAACAAGTATGACAAACACTTAAACTACACTCAATATATTTAAACCATAGTTATTTAGGACTCGAAATAGATTATCCACGAAATATATTAATAATAATGGAACAGGCTGAGACATGCTGGGACATCATGGCAGTGGCCATTGACATCATTTCACCTCATTAGGCCCATCACACACAGACTAGGCAATGGCAAATATATGGTGCTGAATAGGAAGAATTAGGCATACGGCTCCACTTTGTGACATGTGGCTTATAATAAGCAACAGGTGAAGCAGATAATGGATGACAGATGACAACAGCTTCAGGCAATTCATTTGTTAACACTGAAAAAAAAATTATTATTATTTTTTTTTAATATTCACAGGTGTTAGTTCACTGATACTTCATCCTGAAGATCAGGATGGTTAGGGGGAGTTAGGACAGAGAAATAATGAGTTTTCCATCATGCCACTTTTACCACCTTGGTGTTGTCACTTGTCTGTCACTTCAACTGTGGTTTCACTGACTGGGGTCTGTGTACACAATCTGGGAGGAAATATCACCACCCTCTTCTGCTTCCTATATGACACTCCAAATAACCCATACTATTGTGTGAGTTTTCCCTTTATATAACTTAACTGGACAAATTGCATGCACTATAAGTATTTGACGCCTCAGCAGCAGACGTGTCTTAATAATGGTTTGCAGCACAACTTTGTCATGGTCAGACACAACCACTATTAAAGGTAGTCCTTCAACTTGGGACGTCCTGTCAGCACTCAACACTCTTGACAGAAGGCAGTCTGTCGATTTTGGTGTCTGACGTCTCTGATCGGTTCTCAAGCAACAAGTCTGTGATTGCCTTACTCTACAGATGACACCACTAGTATAAACATTATTGTAATACTGATGAACAGCTGAGATTGTAGCTTGATGAAGTGTGCATATCATAGTTATCATATAACCCAAATATATCCTATTTCTAACTTTACTTGAATCATTCTACTTCATCCCTTGCAAGGTATACATGGCTTTGGGAAACCACATTCCCATATTCTTGTACAAGATACTCAATTTGCAGACTCTTAAATGTGCCACTGTTTCACCCCCTCATCGAGTTTATCATACTCCCTAATTATCCTATGACTCATTACTACTCTATCATCTGCATACATAGCAACTGCTACTGCACAATGTTTTTTTATTTTAAAAGCTTCAGTTTTCAATCTTGTACTCCCCTACTTCCAAGTGTCAATTTCTAGCCGGCTTGTGTTAGCTGAATAAAGTTGTAAATTTAGGATAGACTAAATACCTGTCAAAGATGGGCAAGTGCTCTCAAAAACTTGATCCGCTCACACTCTTCTCTTTAGACCCAGACTCTTCCACTCGCATTCTTCTCATTTTTGGGGTCATTGAAGTGCTCCCCAACAAGGGGCTGGGCAAAGGATTTTTAAATAAATATGTATGTATATATTTAACGAAGTTGTTTACCCCAAATAGGTATAGCCCAGGTAAGGCACAACTTATGAACTTAAGAGGAGTATTATACTCCCCTCTCTCTCTGTGGTATAACTATAGTCCTTTTCATACCGAGGTTATTTACCCAGAATAGGTGTAGCCCAGGTAATGCACAACCTATGAACTTCAGGTGAGTATTATACTCCCCTCTTCCTCTGGTCAGCCTATACTCCTTTACCTGAACACTTATAGAGAGAAGGGGAACTCTAACCACTTGCCCTGGGTTTTGAAATCAGTGATGAACCAATCACAGACTCGCTGCTGGAGAACCCAATCAGGGACATCGAGCGCCAGGAACCAACGGACTGTCTGCAGGGCCATCACTCCTAACACTGATCAGCTGACGAGGCTTGCTTTTTTCTCTAATATGATTATCTTGTAAACATGAATATAACAAAACACAATGCTACAATAGAAAGTCTCTGCAATAAAAGTCACAGACCTAACATTAAGTGACCGCGTACTGCAAGAGTGTCTGTATAAAGGAACTTGTGCATTACGCAAGTGGCAAAAGTCTGATGCTCTCTTAACAATAATATAATCCTTACTAGTCCCTGTGAGCAGTGACTGGCCATTCTGGGTGCTTCCTGGCAGGCACCAACCCGACACCAGCACACAGAGACAGCCCCAGACCGTGTTATCCTCTGGTTCAGCCAAAATCCAAGATAAATAAGACAGCACTACACGTGCACCAAGTAAACACTACCACTTCGGCCATTACAGGCCTTCTTCTACAGTCATGTAGTGGTGGGCAAGTACCGGTACATTTATCCCAAGGGTTCTATATATTCCTTGATTTACCCGTACTACATGTAACAGGCTTAACGGTACAGTCTCGGTAATGTTTTTCGTCCCGGCAAAATGTTCTTACCGGCAAATATTCGTTAGTACTACTTGACGTTTGTTGTACCGCCAGTCCCGCCGACCAATGGGCAACGACTCATGACTGCTTATATTTACATCACATTGTGCAAAAAAGTGTGGGGAAGGAAGATAAAGTTACGAATTGAGAAAAGTAAAGAAAATAATGAAGTACAGTAGAAGACAATAGATGGTGGGCGTTCCATCTTGCTATTTTTATGCTGCTTTATCTGTGCCGTTTTAGGAGACGCTATCTAGATTTTGCTACTCAACTTATTTATTATTGTTCATTGCTTGACTGGTTATATATATGTATGTATATATATATATATATATATATATATATATATATATATATATATATATATATATATATATAACCAAGTCACATGGTCACCACATTTTCATACCTTTCTACGTGACGCCACAACGAAAACAAAGTCGCAAATCAACTAAATAAGACCACATATTGACGTGTGAGCCCGCCTTTAGCCATCTTTCACTTTCAGAACATTAACACTCTTCACAGCCTAACGTTCACCCAAATCTGAAGCAGTATCTCACCCATGAAGTAGTCACAAAGTTCCTTAGCGGCCAGACGATGGCTCTTCACGAAAATAGAGAAGACGGTGCCTCTGGGAATGGAGCGAGCAAGAGCAAGGGGCTGAGGTGGTGGTTGGCTTCCTGCCACACGGGTACCCACTTCAAACACAATGGGATGATCCTGGAAGAGATAAAAGAGAAGCATGGAATGTGAAATACAAGCGACATTACACACACACACACCCACACAACGTTGTAAAAAAGTGACGAAGGAGAGAAGATAAATGCACAATACTTACGTTAATTAGGCCAGGGAAACTTTATGTTAGGATGGCGCAACACGAAACTAAGCAAGAGAAGAGAAGATAAAAAGGTGTATAAATAGTTTTCCCAACAAAGCATTATATCAGCGGGAACGATGTGTTATCAGATGATGCTAACAAACTTTATAAGGGAACACAAATATAGTGAAACAAAAAAGATAATTTGGTAAAAATAAATAAATAAATAAATAAAAAAAAACAAATAAAATAAAATAATGCCACTACTGATTCAAGTTGTGTAGTCTCAACAAGACAGCATGGGATCCTCATAATTACAGCCAGACCAGAAGAGGCAGACTAGCTTTTTTTTTTTTTTTTTATACCATGTGGACTTTTCACGGGAATTTATGGGCTAAAGGGGATACTTTTTGGGGTACCTCCTATCTCAAAGCCCACCCGCTAGGAAACCGTTGCCCCGAGTGAGGAAGCCCATTTTATACTCAGACCGTGGACAGGATTCGAACCCGTGCGCTTGGAGACCCCTCGGACCCCAAAGGCACGCATGGTTCCACTGTACCACGGCGGCCCTTTTTTTTTTTTTCATATAAATCTAAAAGACAATGTCTCATACATCTAGAGATAGTATTTCTCGTTCACTAACACTGATGTAGGGGCTAACGGGTCCGATGTGACCAAGGGAATCATGCACCGTTGAAACGGGACAGAACGACAGGGTTAGTTCCGAGGCCCAAGCGTGCACATACACATCTAAAAAGAGTGTTCATGTATCTTAATTTATAGGAGTGGATAGGCCGAAGTAACAAGACTAACTGTGCACGGTAACACGATTAGACACCTTCATGCAAGACTGATACACTCTGACCGACTGAAGAGTGTTGGTCAGCACCTCGAATTCATTCTTTACTGGCACAAGTCGGATGAATGGGCGCACAAGTGGAGCCACGGCTCTCCGACTTCGTGGTTGTTTCTACGGAGGAATGCGTGAGATTACTCAGCAGTGCATTAGTTTATCTGTAACACACACACACACACACACACACACACACACATCCGGTGTGTGGAGTGTGTTGTGGTCTCAGTCCTACCCGAAGATCGGTCTATGAGCTCTGAGCTCGCTCCGTAATGGGAAAGACTGGCTGGGTGACCAGTAGACGACCGAGGTGAATTACACACACACATTCTCTCTCTCTCTCTCTCTCTCTCTCTCTCTCTCTCTCTCTCTCTCTCTCTCACCTCCTCTTTTCGAGTTGGCAGACGAAAGGGTCGCTGGAGCATGTCTAACACTTGCTTCTGTTCGTTCTCCATGGTGATCAACGGGTGGTTGGTGGTGTGGCTGAGATGTGACTGCTGGTCTGCTGTAGTGGGAACGAATAGAGGTAATTATCATTATAATAATAATAATAATAATAATAATAATAATAATATTATTATTATTATTGTTATTATTATTATCATTATCAACGTCATCTTCATTACTATATTTTTATTATTATTATTATTATTATTATTATTATTATTATTATTATTATTATGATCATTGTTAATAATAATAATAATAATAATAATAATAATAATAATAATGATAATAAAACAACAATAATAATAATAATAATAATAATAATAATAATAATAATAATAATAATAATTATTATTATTATTATTATTATTATTATTATCATTATTATCATAATAAAAAAAAATAATATTATTATTATTACTATTATTATTATTATTATCATTATTATTATTATTATTATTATCATCATCATCAATATTATTATTACTATTAATAATAATAATAGTAATAATAATAATAATAATAATAATAATGATAATAATGATAATAATGATAATAATAATAATATTTTTTCAAGCCTGTTTTCAGGATTTTGTTCTATCAACTGGAATAACATTTATAGTAGTTTGACTGTATATCTCTGTAGCGATTGAAAATACATCTTATGAAAATTCAAATGTTTTAAAGTTCGAGTAGAGCACTACTTGTCTCCAAGAATGGCAGAATCAAGGAACTATTATGAACCTCCTATGTATATGAAAAGGGATTCGTGTAAATTTGTTGTGAATCATTTAGTGACAATGTTACCATGACGGGGAAACCCAAGTCACTCACTATACAGGAATGGGTGTATACTAGTAACAATGAAGGAAGCCAAAAGATGCTCATACCCTGCAACAGATTAGCAATGAACACCAATTGGCTTAAAGTACTCTGAAACACTTAGCTCACTCACCGAAGCTACTTTCAAAGGCTACAATGGTAATAATAAATTCTCCGAAGTGTTTCTCCTGTTAATAATGTAAAAAAAAAATATTGTTAATCCATCATTATAGAGACACACAAGCATGCTTAAAAACTCGAATAACTTCAATAGAATCTTTTGAAAATGTGAAGGTGACGAACATTAGTGTTTCAGAACACGATCCTAAGCAACGATGCACATGATGATACTACTTCAGTTCCTGCTGTAAGCGAGACACGAGACACTAGTTTTTATTGATTCACATGACGATAAGCTTAATTGGCTGAACTGTCACGAATTTATATCATAGTATTAAGCAGTCTTGAACATATTTATAAAACAGGTCAGTTTGTTGCTACTTGGCTTGTAGTCACGTAAGGACTAAAGGTTAATCCCGACTCACGATAAATTCTCGTTAGGAGAGGCAGTGGTTTTCCTATATCTTACTAGAAGTCATTGGATCACTTTGATATTATTATTACTTATTTGTGTCAACCGTCCAAGAACCAAGCTTTCTTATTTTTGTCTTAACAAGCAGTACCCTACTGACTTGGATTTCTCCTCTGCTTTGCTCTGCTCGGCTCCGCTAGACTCGGCTCCGCTCCCCTTGCAGTGTGAACATACACCCAAAACATTGCCGACCGCTCATTGAAAATACATGGGAACGAACCAATTATGCTCTTTATTTTCCGTCTTATCTCCATGTTTCGAGGCTGCCTACCATATAATTTACCTTAATAGACTCGCAATAGTCGTGGCATAATGTGCCACGAAGTTTTAGAAGGTAAATCATAAAAAAAAAAACGGGCATACCTTTTGTGGTACCTCCTATCTCAAAGCCCACCCGCTAGGAAACCGTTACCCCGAGTGAGGAAGCCCAACCTACATTCGGACCGTGGACAGGATTCGAACCCATGCGCTTAGAGACCCCTCGGAGCCCAAAGGACGCATGGTTCCACTGTACCACGGCGGCACATACAGAGGAGATAACTGTTTTCCTGCTTTGCTGGACTTGGGTGAGAGGTGGGAAGCTGTCTTTGGGGCAAACGTACGACTGAACAAGGTCATGTACACATGTGAATATACATGTGCATATAGATGTAAACATGTACATATACATGTGCATTTAAATGAAGGATAAATAAATTGTTTTGGGTGTAAGTTGCCATCGTAAGCTCCGCCCACCGCCTCATAGCTCCGCTCACTGGTGTCACATCTTTTAGTACAGCGGGATAGGCGCGCTGTCATCTTAAATTAAACCTCCTTGACTGAAATCCTTAAATGGATAACACCCCTAAACGTTTCATATCGTGGTCTCTGGGCGGTTTTGAAGAAAGTGACTGATTTCAAGTGATTGAATTGGGCGAACTAAATTTCAGATCACTTGTGTAGTTGTTATGCTATATCTACAAAGCTGTTCTAAAGATACCATACGGTGTCGGTGGAAAGTTGTGAGGGCAGATCAGCAACAACTAACCTGACCTTACACTAACCTTAATTAACTTAGCAGCATGACACAAATCCATATATTTGTCCATGTCCGATGCCTTCTGACTCATTGTTGACTTTGAAGTGTGAAGGATAGTATTTTCAGCAACACCAATATAGTCAAGACAGTGAAGACACTCAGAAGGAAAGAACAATGTCACGTCACTGGCAAAACTACCAACAAAAACGATGATGAAAAGCAACAGTTGATACTCCACTAGGGAAGGAAGAAGAAAAAAAGAAAAAGAAAAAAAGTGAATGTCAGGCGGGCACAAAAACAAGCAACAATTATCGTTATACTTAAAACAGGGATGTGATTCAAAAGCAAGAGTAATTCATTAATAGCAGCTCAGTTTTTATTGGCTTTGCATCTTTGAAAAAAATAAATTAATAAAAAAAGGAAGATACTAAAGATGAGAACCACAAAGTAGCAGAATTAACTTGCACACCCTGAGGGCAGTTTAAAGGCTCTGGAAACAATCTTACAAGAACCTTTCTGCTAAAAGTCAGCCTAAAAACTAGAAGCGAAATAGTGAAGTACTTATTTTTCGATTCTTTGTCGTCCACTTTGCCCCACTCCTCAACAGCTGCCAAGACACTAGCCACCATCCCAGCAACATCAGCATTGAGATCGTACTCATGTCTGCGATGACTAAAGACAACATGCAGTACCTGCAATCAATGGGACAGGAGAGACTGACTATCCAGCCTGCCAGCACGAGATACTGGTATACTAGTATACTAGTAAGAGGCATGTTGTGCCACGTAGGACATCTTCAACACAATCCGTTTGGTAGATCTCATAGTCAGGATGCGTCATTTGTTTTGTACTTAATCAACTACGTTGATATATCAATTATTATATCGTGTATACTTCTATATGATACTGCAATAGTATATGTATGCATGATCTAAATGTTAACCAAATAAAAACTCATATTTTCTTTCGTACTCATAATGCTTATGTGCAACTATGCTGCATTAATGGAAAAAAAAAAAAAAAATCGTTAACACTACCACTTTCTGTAATGTGAAAACTAGTACTTTATATTAATTAATATCAATTATACATTAACAGTGAGGTAAATTAATAGATAATAATAATACATTAATAGCAAGTCATCAACTCTCTTAAAAACAACAACAACAGCAACAACAACAACAACAACAACAACAACAACAACAACAACAACAACAACAACAACGGATGCAGTAAAGCCTATTAACAAGACAAGCCTAGCCATAACAACAGAAACTCATAGACACATTTTGCAGATTCCAGAAAGAAGTAAATAAATAAAAAGTTAGGCTAGAAGAGCTGCTTTTTTTTTTTTCAAATATTTACTCATATGTATTGATGTTATTTTTAATTTCACAGGTATCATGTGGTGTCATAGTTAATATTTATTGCGCCTTGTAGCGAGTCGATATTCTGTAACCCTTGAGGCTTTCACAAGATATTTTCTAAAGGCCACGGATCGATTAGTAGCATTGCCATGGATGCTCACTCGTTGACGGTGCACATTTATTTTTTTTTCAGCACGATCTTGAAAAGTTAAAAATCAATAATCTTTATCAGAACTTGTTACACGTAGCCAAAATGACACGCTGAAGCACATGAGAACATTCCTAAATTATTGCTTTATAACACAATATTATAATATAATATTGTGTTATAAAGCAATAATTTAGGAATGTTCTCATGTGCTTCAGCGTGTCATTTTGGCTACGTGTAACAAGTTCTGATAAAGATTATTGATATATTATATCTATACTCTGACGTCTCATTCTGGCACACGAAATAAACAATATTTATCTAATTTCATGGCAATCAACACGCTATCCTTCAACATCCTATGCGTTATTACTTGTTTTCCCAATATAAATAAGTTCTGATAAACTGCACGTGTTGGTTTAGTTTAGGTGGACAAACAACGACTAGAATAAAGTATGGTAATTAATTTCACTTCACTTGAGGATGAAAAATATAAAACTTTTCGTTAAGCAGCGTGAATCAGCAAACTACATCGAGTCGAAAGGATCTACAGAAACAAAATATCAACACGGTAATAGATAAAAATGTCCTTAAGTAAAACACACACACACACACACACACACACACACCTGTTCTGGTCGTGAGATAGCGCGGAGAGAGGCTAGAGTGAAATGACACTGGAACTCTTCATTTATGTATACGCTTGGAGGGTCCCACTCCCCACGTCAGCCCCTCTCTGTCCCTCCCTCCCTCTCTTCCTTCATGAAGTGCTCTAGGTAGACGGTAGCACTTGTAGATCTCGACAATGATTTTCCCACAGAATTCTCCAGCCTTCAGCAACCTTACCAGGCTGCCACGTGTAGCCTATGCACTGGCTTTATTATGCAATAATACAAGTACTTCATAAAATTACACTTGCACTTTTACGTGGATTAAGAACGAGTAGGATTAACTCCCTGGTAATTAGTAAATGACTCTGAATAACTCCACCTATAACTCCTTTGGTTGTTACTGCATGGTGTCTTTCAAAACGGTTCTTACTCTGAATTTGCACCACAATACCGACACTGCCAAGCCAATCCATGTTAGATACTGAGTAAAATGATGAAAAACAGCTCTTTTCTCAGCTCTTATTATTCCGACACATTTTCACATGATAAGCAGCCCTTTGGACAACATTTTTGTAGTTTAATATTTCAAAAAGTTGTGTAAACGCGAACACAAAATCAATATTGTATTTTTCTATGTACTCGTGTCTGTTTATGCCTTCGTTTTTTCACATTACTGTGAATGCTATTACATACACAATGGCAGTAAAAGTCTGATTTTCATCATTCATATTTATTTCCTTCAAATTAATAAAGCTTCAGTACAAAAGCTAAGGTTCTCAGTCTGCTACGATAAGTACTCCCAATGAGGTCTAATAACACTGGTTCAAGGGATACTGTGAACTTATCATTAAAGTCAGCTGTGACCTCACAACACAAGGGTGCAGTCACAGCTTGCTCTCTAAAGACAACTCTCTTCCTTCACACAAAACAACATACATCTAACTACACATACATTTTTCACTAGAAAATATAATATATATATATATATATATATATATATATATATATATATATATATATATATATATATATATATATATATATATATATATATATATATATATATATAAAGATGACTCCTAAACCATCCTCAGAGTTCTCTTCTAACTGCATTTCTATTCAACTTGTTTGTGGACCGTCACCTCAGTGGGCCCTTTCTTTTCAATCACAATATTTTTTGTCCATGGCCGGCTTTTCCCTCTTACATAAGAAAAAAAAAATACCAACTCATAATCCTAAAGAAATATTTCGGACACATGGGTCCACACAATATCCATGTTGCTGGTCTTGATAATGGGAAAATGTATGGGAGGCAGTCGATTCAAATTGACAGAGCTTATTCCCGATTGAACCGGCAATTCAACAAATCCCAGCTGCATATTCCCTGTTAAAACAACGTGTAGCTACACCCACCTTTACTAACATATACGGCCATATTAAAAAACGCCTTTTCCTTTTCACCACGACAATTTTTCAAGTCCCCTTTATTTAACTAGCTGGGTTTTCAAGACAGCTTCTCCTTATATCAATTAGAAATCTTGCTAATCCATCACCAAAACCATAAAAATACCCTTAAAAACATGAGTATCTTCAATTAGAGCCTTTGGAAATAGTCATCGTGAGAGAGCATAGCGTTTCTGAATAGGGCTAATACTACTATAGCAATAAAGCATGTCAGGTCTATATGTTTACAGAGATCAGAGTTAATTG